>NW_027428213.1:0-10944 GCF_043250625.1 Sebastes fasciatus | reverse complement strand
AGTTATAGACGTAGTCACTCTAGGTAGAGACGTAGTCACTCTAGTTAGAGACGTAGACACTCTAGTTATAGACATAGTCACTCTAGTTATAGACGTAGTCACTCTAGTTAGAGACGTAGACACTCTAGTTATAGACATAGTCACTCTAGTTATAGACGTAGTCACTCTAGTTAGAGACATAGTCACTCTAGTTATAGACGTAGTCACTCTAGTTTAGACATAGTCACTCTAGTTATAGACGTAGTCACTCTAGTTAGAGACGTAGACACTCTAGTTATAGACATAGTCACTCTAGTTATAGACGTAGTCACTCTAGTTAGAGACGTAGTCACTCTGTTAGAGACGTAGTCATCTAGTTATAGACGTAGTCACTCTAGGTAGAGACGTAGTCACTCTAGTTAGAGACGTAGTCACTCTAGTTATAGACGTAGTCACTCTAGGTAGAGACGTAGTCACTCTAGTTATAGACGTAGTCACTCTAGTTATAGACGTAGTCACTCTAGTTAGAGACGTAGTCACTCTAGTTATAGACGTAGTCACTCTAGTTAGAGACATAGTCACTCTAGTTATAGACATAGTCACTCTAGTTAGAGACGTAGTCACTCTAGTTATAGACGTAGTCACTCTAGTTAGAGACATAGTCACTCTAGTTATAGACGTAGTCACTCTAGTTATAGACATAGTCACTCTAGTTAGAGACGTAGTCACTCTAGTTAGAGACGTAGTCACTCTAGTTATAGACATAGTCACTCTAGTTATAGACGTAGTCACTCTAGGTAGAGACGTAGTCACTCTAGTTATAGACGTAGTCACTCTAGTTAGAGACGTAGTCACTCTAGTTATAGACGTAGTCACTCTAGTTAGAGACGTAGTCACTCTAGTTATAGACGTAGTCACTCTAGTTAGAGACGTAGTCACTCTAGTTATAGACATAGTCACTCTAGTTAGAGACGTAGTCACTCTAGTTATAGACGTAGTCACTCTAGTTAGAGACGTAGTCACTCTAGTTATAGACGTAGTCACTCTAGTTATAGACATAGTCACTCTAGTTATAGACGTAGTCACTCTAGTTAGAGACGTAGACACTCTAGTTATAGACATAGTCACTCTAGTTAGAGACGTAGTCACTCTAGTTATAGACATAGTCACTCTAGTTAGAGACGTAGTCACTCTAGTTATAGACATAGTCACTCTAGTTATAGACATAGTCACTCTAGTTAGAGACGTAGTCACTCTAGTTATAGACATAGTCACTCTAGTTAGAGACGTAGTCACTCTAGTTATAGACATAGTCACTCTAGTTATAGACGTAGTCACTCTAGTTAGAGACGTAGACACTCTAGTTATAGACATAGTCACTCTAGTTAGAGACGTAGTCACTCTAGTTATAGACATAGTCACTCTAGTTAGAGACGTAGTCACTCTAGTTATAGACATAGTCACTCTAGTTATAGACATAGTCACTCTAGTTATAGACATAGTCACTCTAGTTAGAGACGTAGTCACTCTAGTTAGAGACGTAGTCACTCTAGTTATAGACATAGTCACTCTAGTTATAGACGTAGTCACTCTAGTTAGAGACATAGTCACTCTAGTTAGAGACATAGTCACTCTAGTTATAGACATAGTCACTCTAGTTATAGACGTAGTCACTCTAGTTAGAGACGTAGTCACTCTAGTTATAGACATAGTCACTCTAGTTATAGACGTAGTCACTCTAGTTATAGACATAGTCACTCTAGTTATAGACGTAGTCACTCTAGTTAGAGACGTAGACACTCTAGTTATAGACATAGTCACTCTAGTTATAGACGTAGTCACTCTAGTTAGAGACGTAGACACTCTAGTTATAGACATAGTCACTCTAGTTATAGACGTAGTCACTCTAGTTAGAGACATAGTCACTCTAGTTATAGACGTAGTCACTCTAGTTATAGACATAGTCACTCTAGTTATAGACGTAGTCACTCTAGTTAGAGACGTAGACACTCTAGTTATAGACATAGTCACTCTAGTTATAGACGTAGTCACTCTAGTTAGAGACGTAGTCACTCTCGTTAGAGACGTAGTCACTCTAGTTATAGACGTAGTCACTCTAGGTAGAGACGTAGTCACTCTAGTTAGAGACGTAGTCACTCTAGTTATAGACGTAGTCACTCTAGGTAGAGACGTAGTCACTCTAGTTATAGACGTAGTCACTCTAGTTATAGACGTAGTCACTCTAGTTAGAGACGTAGTCACTCTAGTTATAGACGTAGTCACTCTAGTTAGAGACATAGTCACTCTAGTTATAGACATAGTCACTCTAGTTAGAGACGTAGTCACTCTAGTTATAGACGTAGTCACTCTAGTTAGAGACATAGTCACTCTAGTTATAGACGTAGTCACTCTAGTTATAGACATAGTCACTCTAGTTAGAGACGTAGTCACTCTAGTTAGAGACGTAGTCACTCTAGTTATAGACATAATCACTCTAGTTAGAGACGTAGTCACTCTAGTTATAGACATAGTCACTCTAGTTATAGACGTAGTCACTCTAGTTAGAGACGTAGTCACTCTAGTTATAGACATAGTCACTCTAGTTAGAGACATAGTCACTCTAGTTATAGACATAGTCACTCTAGTTAGAGACGTAGTCACTCTAGTTATAGACATAGTCACTCTAGTTATAGACATAGTCACTCTAGTTATAGACGTAGTCACTCTAGTTAGAGACATAGTCACTCTAGTTATAGACGTAGTCACTAGTTATAGACATAGTCACTCTAGTTATAGACATAGTCACTCTAGTTAGAGACGTGGTCACTCTAGTTATAGACATAGTCACTCTAGTTATAGACGTAGTCACTCTAGTTATAGACATAGTCACTCTAGTTATAGACGTAGTCACTCTAGTTAGAGACGTAGACACTCTAGTTATAGACATAGTCACTAGTTAGAGACGTAGTCACTCTAGTTATAGACATAGTCACTCTAGTTAGAGACGTAGTCACTCTAGTTATAGACATAGTCACTCTAGTTATAGACATAGTCACTCTAGTTAGAGACGTAGTCACTCTAGTTATAGACATAGTCACTCTAGTTATAGACGTAGTCACTCTAGTTAGAGACATAGTCACTAGTTATAGACGTAGTCACTCTAGTTATAGACATAGTCACTCTAGTTATAGACATAGTCACTCTAGTTAGAGACGTAGTCACTCTAGTTATAGACATAGTCACTCTAGTTATAGACGTAGTCACTCTAGTTAGAGACATAGTCACTCTAGTTATAGACGTAGTCACTCTAGTTATAGACATAGTCACTAGTTATAGACGTAGTCACTCTAGTTAGAGACGTAGACACTCTAGTTATAGACATAGTCACTCTAGTTATAGACGTAGTCACTCTAGTTAGAGACGTAGACACTCTAGTTATAGACATAGTCACTCTAGTTATAGACGTAGTCACTCTAGTTATAGACATAGTCACTCTAGTTATAGACGTAGTCACTCTAGTTAGAGACGTAGACACTCTAGTTATAGACATAGTCACTCTAGTTATAGACGTAGTCACTCTAGTTAGAGACATAGTCACTCTAGTTATAGACGTAGTCACTCTAGTTAGAGACATAGTCACTCTAGTTATAGACGTAGTCACTCTAGTTATAGACATAGTCACTCTAGTTATAGACGTAGTCACTCTAGTTAGAGACGTAGACACTAGTTATAGACATAGTCACTCTAGTTAGAGACGTAGTCACTCTAGTTAGAGACGTAGACACTCTAGTTATAGACATAGTCACTCTAGTTATAGACGTAGTCACTCTAGTTATAGACATAGTCACTCTAGTTATAGACGTAGTCACTCTAGTTAGAGACGTAGACACTAGTTATAGACATAGTCACTCTAGTTAGAGACGTAGTCACTCTAGTTAGAGACGTAGACACTCTAGTTATAGACATAGTCACTCTAGTTAGAGACGTAGTCACTCTAGTTATAGACATAGTCACTCTAGTTAGAGACGTAGTCACTCTAGTTAGAGACGTAGACACTCTAGTTATAGACATAGTCACTCTAGTTATAGACGTAGTCACTCTAGTTATAGACATAGTCACTCTAGTTATAGACGTAGTCACTCTAGTTAGAGACGTAGACACTAGTTATAGACATAGTCACTCTAGTTAGAGACGTAGTCACTCTAGTTAGAGACGTAGACACTCTAGTTATAGACATAGTCACTCTAGTTAGAGACGTAGTCACTCTAGTTATAGACATAGTCACTCTAGTTAGAGACGTAGTCACTCTAGTTAGAGACGTAGACACTCTAGTTATAGACATAGTCACTCTAGTTATAGACGTAGTCACTCTAGTTAGAGACGTAGTCACTCTAGTTAGAGACGTAGACACTCTAGTTATAGACATAGTCACTCTAGTTATAGACGTAGTCACTCTAGTTAGAGACGTAGACACTCTAGTTATAGACATAGTCACTCTAGTTAGAGACGTAGTCACTCTAGTTATAGACATAGTCACTCTAGTTAGAGACGTAGTCACTCTAGTTATAGACATAGTCACTCTAGTTATAGACATAGTCACTCTAGTTAGAGACGTAGTCACTCTAGTTATAGACATAGTCACTCTAGTTAGAGACGTAGTCACTCTAGTTATAGACATAGTCACTCTAGTTATAGACGTAGTCACTCTAGTTAGAGACGTAGACACTCTAGTTATAGACATAGTCACTCTAGTTAGAGACGTAGTCACTCTAGTTATAGACATAGTCACTCTAGTTAGAGACGTAGTCACTCTAGTTATAGACATAGTCACTCTAGTTATAGACATAGTCACTCTAGTTATAGACATAGTCACTCTAGTTAGAGACGTAGTCACTCTAGTTAGAGACGTAGTCACTCTAGTTATAGACATAGTCACTCTAGTTATAGACGTAGTCACTCTAGTTAGAGACATAGTCACTCTAGTTAGAGACATAGTCACTCTAGTTATAGACATAGTCACTCTAGTTATAGACGTAGTCACTCTAGTTAGAGACGTAGTCACTCTAGTTATAGACATAGTCACTCTAGTTATAGACGTAGTCACTCTAGTTATAGACATAGTCACTCTAGTTATAGACGTAGTCACTCTAGTTAGAGACGTAGACACTCTAGTTATAGACATAGTCACTCTAGTTATAGACGTAGTCACTCTAGTTAGAGACGTAGACACTCTAGTTATAGACATAGTCACTCTAGTTATAGACGTAGTCACTCTAGTTAGAGACATAGTCACTCTAGTTATAGACGTAGTCACTCTAGTTATAGACATAGTCACTCTAGTTATAGACGTAGTCACTCTAGTTAGAGACGTAGACACTCTAGTTATAGACATAGTCACTCTAGTTATAGACGTAGTCACTCTAGTTAGAGACGTAGTCACTCTCGTTAGAGACGTAGTCACTCTAGTTATAGACGTAGTCACTCTAGGTAGAGACGTAGTCACTCTAGTTAGAGACGTAGTCACTCTAGTTATAGACGTAGTCACTCTAGGTAGAGACGTAGTCACTCTAGTTATAGACGTAGTCACTCTAGTTATAGACGTAGTCACTCTAGTTAGAGACGTAGTCACTCTAGTTATAGACGTAGTCACTCTAGTTAGAGACATAGTCACTCTAGTTATAGACATAGTCACTCTAGTTAGAGACGTAGTCACTCTAGTTATAGACGTAGTCACTCTAGTTAGAGACATAGTCACTCTAGTTATAGACGTAGTCACTCTAGTTATAGACATAGTCACTCTAGTTAGAGACGTAGTCACTCTAGTTAGAGACGTAGTCACTCTAGTTATAGACATAATCACTCTAGTTAGAGACGTAGTCACTCTAGTTATAGACATAGTCACTCTAGTTATAGACGTAGTCACTCTAGTTAGAGACGTAGTCACTCTAGTTATAGACATAGTCACTCTAGTTAGAGACATAGTCACTCTAGTTATAGACATAGTCACTCTAGTTAGAGACGTAGTCACTCTAGTTATAGACATAGTCACTCTAGTTATAGACATAGTCACTCTAGTTATAGACGTAGTCACTCTAGTTAGAGACATAGTCACTCTAGTTATAGACGTAGTCACTAGTTATAGACATAGTCACTCTAGTTATAGACATAGTCACTCTAGTTAGAGACGTGGTCACTCTAGTTATAGACATAGTCACTCTAGTTATAGACGTAGTCACTCTAGTTATAGACATAGTCACTCTAGTTATAGACGTAGTCACTCTAGTTAGAGACGTAGACACTCTAGTTATAGACATAGTCACTAGTTAGAGACGTAGTCACTCTAGTTATAGACATAGTCACTCTAGTTAGAGACGTAGTCACTCTAGTTATAGACATAGTCACTCTAGTTATAGACATAGTCACTCTAGTTAGAGACGTAGTCACTCTAGTTATAGACATAGTCACTCTAGTTATAGACGTAGTCACTCTAGTTAGAGACATAGTCACTAGTTATAGACGTAGTCACTCTAGTTATAGACATAGTCACTCTAGTTATAGACATAGTCACTCTAGTTAGAGACGTAGTCACTCTAGTTATAGACATAGTCACTCTAGTTATAGACGTAGTCACTCTAGTTAGAGACATAGTCACTCTAGTTATAGACGTAGTCACTCTAGTTATAGACATAGTCACTAGTTATAGACGTAGTCACTCTAGTTAGAGACGTAGACACTCTAGTTATAGACATAGTCACTCTAGTTATAGACGTAGTCACTCTAGTTAGAGACGTAGACACTCTAGTTATAGACATAGTCACTCTAGTTATAGACGTAGTCACTCTAGTTATAGACATAGTCACTCTAGTTATAGACGTAGTCACTCTAGTTAGAGACGTAGACACTCTAGTTATAGACATAGTCACTCTAGTTATAGACGTAGTCACTCTAGTTAGAGACATAGTCACTCTAGTTATAGACGTAGTCACTCTAGTTAGAGACATAGTCACTCTAGTTATAGACGTAGTCACTCTAGTTATAGACATAGTCACTCTAGTTATAGACGTAGTCACTCTAGTTAGAGACGTAGACACTAGTTATAGACATAGTCACTCTAGTTAGAGACGTAGTCACTCTAGTTAGAGACGTAGACACTCTAGTTATAGACATAGTCACTCTAGTTATAGACGTAGTCACTCTAGTTATAGACATAGTCACTCTAGTTATAGACGTAGTCACTCTAGTTAGAGACGTAGACACTAGTTATAGACATAGTCACTCTAGTTAGAGACGTAGTCACTCTAGTTAGAGACGTAGACACTCTAGTTATAGACATAGTCACTCTAGTTAGAGACGTAGTCACTCTAGTTATAGACATAGTCACTCTAGTTAGAGACGTAGTCACTCTAGTTAGAGACGTAGACACTCTAGTTATAGACATAGTCACTCTAGTTATAGACGTAGTCACTCTAGTTAGAGACGTAGACACTGCTGGTAGAAGGTCATCAGAGGTCAAATGTCTCTGTCGGTAAAGACGCGATTTAAACTACGTGAGAGCACCGGTCCTTCATCCTCCTCAGTTACTCCTCTGTTTTCTTTGCCGTCCCTCCTCCTCCTCCTCTCCTCCTCCTCTCCTCCTCTCTTCCTCTCTTCCTCTCCTCTCTTCCTCTCCTCTCCTCCTCCTCCTCTCCTCCCCTCTTCCTCTCCTCCTCTCCTCCTCTCCTCCTCTCTTCCTCTCCTCCTCCTCCTCTCCTCCCCGCTTCCTCTCCTCCTCTCCTCCTCTCCTCTCTTCCTCTCCTCCTCCTCCTCTCCTCCCCTCTTCCTCTCCTCCTCTCCTCCTCTCCTCCTCTCCTCCTCTCCTCTCTTCCTCTCCTCCTCCTCCTCTCCTCCCCTCTTCCTCTCCTCCTCTCCTCCTCTCCTCCTCTCCTCCCCTCCTCTCCTCCTCTCTGCGTGGTTATAAACCTGAAACTCGTCCTAGAAGTCTGAAAACTATCCATGTCACAAATATATCTCCTCCTGTTTTATCTATTAATACCCCACAGATGAAACTGGCCCTTCTTAATGTCAGATCTCTAAATAACAAAACCTTTCTAGTTAACGATCTGGTCAAAGAAAACAACTTAGATTGCATCTGTCTAACAGAAACTTGGCTAAACGACGACACGGCAACAGCAACACTGATAGAAGCGTGTCCGCCTGATTACAGCTTCCACCAAGTTTCTAGGAAATCAAAAAGAGGTGGAGGAGTCGCAGCTATTTTCTCATCTAAACTGTTGTTCAAAATCACTGAGCTAGGTGAATTTACATCATTTGAATATCCTGCTATAGAGCTCAAAACTGAATCACTACTGCTTGTTATTATATACCGGCCACCTAAGCACTCGCCAATATTCATACAAGAATTCTCTGAACTATTATCACTATGTGTCACTGGATATGACAAAGTAGTTCTAAACGGAGACCTAAATATCCACGTAAATAAAAAAGCAGACCCAAGAACTATTGAGCTTCTAAATCTCCTCGACAGTTTCGATCTGACTCAACACATTACAGATCCAACACACCGGCACGGAAACACACTAGACCTAGTAATAACAACTGGACTAAACATCAATAATATCTCAATAACTGATCTACCCCTCTCTGACCATCACTGTATACTTTTTGATGTGGAAATCACCTTAACAGAAACCACAACAGAATTCTTAGTCCAAAGAAGACATCTAGATGATGACGCTACAGCAACATTTGCAGAGCAGATTGCTCTATATGAGCCAACTAGTCATGAATGCTCTCTGAATGAAATGGTAGAGAACCTCAATGATGCACTATCATCTGTGTTAAACTCTGTAGCTCCACTGAAAACCAAAAAGAAGTTTACAAGCAGAACCTCCCCATGGCTGAGAAATAAAAATGTTAGTGAAAATAAAAGAAAATGCCGCGCAGCAGAGAGAAAATGGAGAAAAACAAAGATCACTATCCACCACGACATCTATAAAGATGCACTATCTACCTATAACAAAACCATCCGTCTAGCAAGGAAAGATTATTTTTCCAGCATTATTACAGAAAACGAGTTCTTTTTTCCACCATTGACCAGCTGCTAAACACTGTTCCTGTCCCCCCACTATCCTCAGCAGCTAAGTGTGAAGAGCTTGCCCTATTCTTCATGAACAAAATAACTTCAATCAGAGCTAGTATCACTACTAGTGGAGGTGAAACTGACATCAGTAGATCCCGCAATGTAACCATGAGCACTTTTACATGTATCACACTAGGTGAACTTTCTAAAACTGTCAGTGAATGTAACTCTACAACATCAGATATCGATCCTATGCCCACAACATTCTTTAAGCGAGTGTTTGATAGTGTCTCAGGTCCGGTCCTACATATTATAAACACATCCCTTAAAACTGGCGTTTTTCCAGATGCTTTTAAAACAGCTGTTGTAAAGCCCTTATTAAAGAAACCCAAATTGGATACCAGTATACTAGCAAACTACAGACCGATATCAAATCTACCTTTTATTAGTAAAGTATTGGAAAAGATAGTATTAGTCCAATTAAATTCCTTTCTTGAAGAAAATAACATCTTGGAAGTCTCTCAGTCAGGTTTCAGAAAATATCACAGTACTGAAACTGCTCTCACCAAAATAATTAGCGACCTCAGACTTAACTCTGATGCAAATAAAGGATCTATCCTTATCCTGTTAGATCTTAGTGCGGCATTTGATACCATTGATCACGACATCCTAATCAATAGACTTGAAAAGCTTATTGGGCTCACTGATAGTGTACTGAACTGGATCAAAACATATATCAGAGGAAGGAAGTTTTATGTTAGCCTAGGAGACCATATGTCTAAGAAACATGAAAACTGCTACGGGGTTGCACAAGGAAGCTGCTTAGGTCCATCACTCTTTTCTCTTTATATGTTACCACTTGGTGACATCATCAGAGAACATAATATTGATTTCCATAGCTACGCGGATGACACACAATTGTATATATCAGCTGAACCTAATGATGCGACAGCCATAAATTCCATTACAAACTGCTTGTTGGCAATAAACAAATGGATGAACAATAACTTTCTCAAATTAAATGAGGACAAAACAGAAGTTCTACTTATCGGCCCCAAATCTAAAAGAGAGATGCTAACCACGAATCTCGGAGGTTTAACCGCCTGGCTTAAACCTGAGGTGACAAGTCTCGGTGTCATCCTGGACGCAGATTTGAATTTCAACTCCCACATTAACAAAGTGACCAAAACAGCTTTCTTTCACCTCAGGAACATAGCGAAGGTACGATCATTCATAAAACAAAATGATGCGGAGAAGCTAATTCATGCTTTCATATCCAGCCGGTTGGACGACTGTAATGCACTCTTCACTGGTCTTCCCAAGAAAACCACTGGAAGACTCCAGCTCATCCAAAACTCTGCAGCTAGATTATTAACAAAAACTAAAAGGAGAGAACACATCAGTCCTGTCCTAGCTACTTTACACTGGCTGCCTGTTACTTTCAGAATTGACTTCAAGGTCCTCCTCCTCACATACAAAGCACTAAATGGACAAGGACCTAGCTACATTGCTAACTCCCTTACAAACTACACACCAGCGAGAACACTGCGATCATCAGATGCAGGTCTATTAGAGGTCACCAGAAGCAGTCGAAAGAAGATTGGTGATGCGGCCTTTGTCAACTATGCCCCAAAATTATGGAACGCACTACCCATAAACATTAGGGAAGCAAACACGCTAGACATTTTCAAAAGACATAAAACCTATCTTTTTACCAGCGCATTTTCTCTGTAACTTACACTACGGATTTTATCCTGCACTATTTATATTTGACTATTTCTACTGTTCTAAAATGTTTTATTGTTTTGATCATGGTTTTGTTGACTCCATGCACTGCTCTTGCTGCTTGGTTTTTATTTATTTTATGTAAAGCACTTTGAACTGCA
>NW_027428212.1:0-11440 GCF_043250625.1 Sebastes fasciatus | reverse complement strand
GGCGTGTTCAGCGTGGCCGAATTATGTCAGACGGAGCACATTTCCAAGTGTCTACAACTTTTGGATCAGGAGATATGGGTTGCTAATTAGCCGCGCGCTAACTGCTAGCGCTAGCTGCTAAAGCTAGCTGCCGGCGCTAGCTGCTTGCGCTAGCTTGGAAGTGACTTACCCTCGATGAAGACTTCTCCTTGTTTAGGGTTAGGGTTAGGGTTAGGGTTAGGGTTAGGGGTTAGGGTTAGGGTTAGGGTTTAGGGTTTAGGGTTAGGGTTAGGGTTAGGGTTAGGGTTAGGGTTAGGGTTTAGGGTTAGGGTTAGGGTTTAGGTTAAGGGGATAAAAACTTCATCTGGAAATTTCCCGGAGTGGGTTTTGGGCTATATCTTTGGAATGGAATGTCGTAAAGACTCGGGATCAGTTTTATTTTGTATTTTAGGGCTCCCTGAGTACGCTAGTCTTGGTCCTGAGTCTCTACAGCCTTCCGTTCTCGAGATATGGCACATTTTGCCATTTCCCGGAGTGGAATTGTGTTGTATCTCGGGAACGGAAGGTCGTAGAGACTCAGATTCAAGTCAGGCGTGTTCAGCGTGGCCGAATTATGTCAGACGGAGCACATTTCCAAGTGTCTACGACGTTCGGTTCGGGAGATATTCGAGAAAACGTTCGCCTATTGTTCGCTAATGGGACGCACGCGGGTGAAAATCTGACCAAGTGTTGAGGCCAAAAACGGACCCTCAAATTGTGTCTAGGAGCACGTTTCAGGCAATTCTGAGTCGATTGGTATCGGTTTGTAGTGAACATTTTTTTTTTTTTTTTCGTTTTTTTTTTTTTGTGCCATTTCCCTGAGTGGGATTGTGTTTTATCTCGGGAAGGGAAGTTCGTAGAGACTCAGGACCAAGACAGGCGTGTTCAGCGTGGTCGAATTATGTCAGAAAGAGCACATTTCCAAGTGTCTACAACTTTTGGATCAGGAGATTAGGGTTAGGGTTAGGGTTAGGGTTAGGGGATAAAAACTTCATCTGGAAATGGGCTCGAGTGGGTTTTGGGCTAGGGTTAGGGTTAGGGTTAGGGTTAGGGTTAGGTTAAGGGGATAAAAACTTCATCTGGAAATTTCCCGGAGTGGGTTTTGGGCTATATCTTTGGAACGGAATGTCGTAAAGACTCGGGATCAGTTTTATTTTGTATTTTAGGGCTCCCTGAGTACGCTAGTCTTGGTCCTGAGTCTCTACAGCCTTCCGTTCTCGAGATATGGCACATTTTGCCATTTCCCGGAGTGGAATTGTGTTGTATCTCGGGAACGGAAGGTCGTAGAGACTCAGATTCAAGTCAGGCGTGTTCAGCGTGGCCGAATTATGTCAGACGGAGCACATTTCCAAGTGTCTACGACGTTCGGTTCGGGAGATATTCGAGAAAACGTTCGCCTATTGTTCGCTAATGGGACGCACGCGGGTGAAAATCTGACCAAGTGTTGAGGCCAAAAACGGACCCTCAAATTGTGTCTAGGAGCACGTTTCAGGCAATTCTGAGTCGATTGGTATCGGTTTGTAGTGAACATTTTTTTTTTTTTTTTCGTTTTTTTTTTTTTGTGCCATTTCCCTGAGTGGGATTGTGTTTTATCTCGGGAAGGGAAGTTCGTAGAGACTCAGGACCAAGACAGGCGTGTTCAGCGTGGTCGAATTATGTCAGAAAGAGCACATTTCCAAGTGTCTACAACTTTTGGATCAGGAGATTAGGGTTAGGGTTAGGGTTAGGGTTAGGGGATAAAAACTTCATCTGGAAATGGGCTCGAGTGGGTTTTGGGCTAGGGTTAGGGTTAGGGTTAGGGTTAGGGTTAGGTTAAGGGGATAAAAACTTCATCTGGAAATTTCCCGGAGTGGGTTTTGGGCTATATCTTTGGAACGGAATGTCGTAAAGACTCGGGATCAGTTTTATTTTGTATTTTAGGGCTCCCTGAGTACGCTAGTCTTGGTCCTGAGTCTCTACAGCCTTCCGTTCTCGAGATATGGCACATTTTGCCATTTCCCGGAGTGGAATTGTGTTGTATCTCGGGAACGGAAGGTCGTAGAGACTCAGATTCAAGTCAGGCGTGTTCAGCGTGGCCGAATTATGTCAGACGGAGCACATTTCCAAGTCTCTACGACGTTCGGTTCGGGAGATATTCGAGAAAACGTTCGCCTATTGTTGGCTAATGGGACGCACGCGGGTGAAAATCTGACCAAGTGTTGAGGCCAAAAACGGACCCCCAAATTGTGTCTAGGAGCACGTTTCAGGCAATTCTGAGTCGATTGGTATCGGTTTGTAGTGAACATTTTTTATTTATTTTTTTCGTTTTTTTTTTTGTGCCATTTCCCTGAGTGGGATTGTGTTTTATCTCGGGAACGGAAGTTCGTAGAGACTCAGGACCAAGACAGGCGTGTTCAGCGTGGTCGAATTATGTCAGAAAGAGCACATTTCCAAGTGTCTACAACTTTTGGATCAGGAGATTAGGGTTAGGGTTAGGGTTAGGGTTAGGGGATAAAAACTTCATCTGGAAATGGGCTCGAGTGGGTTTTGGGCTAGGGTTAGGGTTAGGGTTAGGGTTAGGGTTAGGGTTAGGGTTAGGTTAAGGGGATAAAAACTTCATCTGGAAATTTCCCGGAGTGGGTTTTGGGCTATATCTTTGGAACGGAATGTCGTAAAGACTCGGGATCAGTTTTATTTTGTATTTTAGGGCTCCCTGAGTACGCTAGTCTTGGTCCTGAGTCTCTACAGCCTTCCGTTCTCGAGATATGGCACATTTTGCCATTTCCCGGAGTGGAATTGTGTTGTATCTCGGGAACGGAAGGTCGTAGAGACTCAGATTCAAGTCAGGCGTGTTCAGCGTGGCCGAATTATGTCAGACGGAGCACATTTCCAAGTGTCTACAACTTTTGGATCAGGAGATATGGGTTGCTAATTAGCCGCGCGCTAACTGCTAGCGCTAGCTGCTAAAGCTAGCTGCCGGCGCTAGCTGCTTGCGCTAGCTTGGAAGTGACTTACCCTCGATGAAGACTTCTCCTTGTTTAGGGTTAGGGTTAGGGTTAGGGGTTAGGGGTTAGGGTTAGGGTTAGGGTTAGGGTTTAGGGTTTAGGGTTAGGGTTAGGGTTAGGGTTAGGGTTAGGGTTAAGGGGATAAAAACTTCATCTGGAAATTTCCCGGAGTGGGTTTTGGGCTATATCTTTGGAATGGAATGTCGTAAAGACTCGGGATCAGTTTTATTTTGTATTTTAGGGCTCCCTGAGTACGCTAGTCTTGGTCCTGAGTCTCTACAGCCTTCCGTTCTCGAGATATGGCACATTTTGCCATTTCCCGGAGTGGAATTGTGTTGTATCTCGGGAACGGAAGGTCGTAGAGACTCAGATTCAAGTCAGGCCTGTGGCCGAATTATGTCAGACGGAGCACATTTCCAAGTGTCTACGACGTTCGGTTCGGGAGATATTCGAGAAAACGTTCGCCTATTGTTCGCTAATGGGACGCACGCGGGTGAAAATCTGACCAAGTGTTGAGGCCAAAAACGGACCCTCAAATTGTGTCTAGGAGCACGTTTCAGGCAATTCTGAGTCGATTGGTATCGGTTTGTAGTGAACATTTTTTTTTTTTTTTTCGTTTTTTTTTTTTTGTGCCATTTCCCTGAGTGGGATTGTGTTTTATCTCGGGAAGGGAAGTTCGTAGAGACTCAGGACCAAGACAGGCGTGTTCAGCGTGGTCGAATTATGTCAGAAAGAGCACATTTCCAAGTGTCTACAACTTTTGGATCAGGAGATTAGGGTTAGGGTTAGGGTTAGGGTTAGGGGATAAAAACTTCATCTGGAAATGGGCTCGAGTGGGTTTTGGGCTAGGGTTAGGGGTTAGGGTTAGGGTTAGGGTTAGGGTTTAGGGTTTAGGGTTAGGGTTAGGGTTAGGGTTTAGGTTAAGGGGATAAAAACTTCATCTGGAAATTTCCCGGAGTGGGTTTTGGGCTATATCTTTGGAATGGAATGTCGTAAAGACTCGGGATCAGTTTTATTTTGTATTTTAGGGCTCCCTGAGTACGCTAGTCTTGGTCCTGAGTCTCTACAGCCTTCCGTTCTCGAGATATGGCACATTTTGCCATTTCCCGGAGTGGAATTGTGTTGTATCTCGGGAACGGAAGGTCGTAGAGACTCAGATTCAAGTCAGGCCTGTTCAGCGTGGCCGAATTATGTCAGACGGAGCACATTTCCAAGTGTCTACGACGTTCGGTTCGGGAGATATTCGAGAAAACGTTCGCCTATTGTTCGCTAATGGGACGCACGCGGGTGAAAATCTGACCAAGTGTTGAGGCCAAAAACGGACCCTCAAATTGTGTCTAGGAGCACGTTTCAGGCAATTCTGAGTCGATTGGTATCGGTTTGTAGTGAACATTTTTTTTTTTTTTTTCGTTTTTTTTTTTTTGTGCCATTTCCCTGAGTGGGATTGTGTTTTATCTCGGGAAGGGAAGTTCGTAGAGACTCAGGACCAAGACAGGCGTGTTCAGCGTGGTCGAATTATGTCAGAAAGAGCACATTTCCAAGTGTCTACAACTTTTGGATCAGGAGATTAGGGTTAGGGTTAGGGTTAGGGTTAGGGGATAAAAACTTCATCTGGAAATGGGCTCGAGTGGGTTTTGGGCTAGGGTTAGGGTTAGGGTTAGGGTTAGGGTTAGGGTTAGGTTAAGGGGATAAAAACTTCATCTGGAAATTTCCCGGAGTGGGTTTTGGGCTATATCTTTGGAACGGAATGTCGTAAAGACTCGGGATCAGTTTTATTTTGTATTTTAGGGCTCCCTGAGTACGCTAGTCTTGGTCCTGAGTCTCTACAGCCTTCCGTTCTCGAGATATGGCACATTTTGCCATTTCCCGGAGTGGAATTGTGTTGTATCTCGGGAACGGAAGGTCGTAGAGACTCAGATTCAAGTCAGGCGTGTTCAGCGTGGCCGAATTATGTCAGACGGAGCACATTTCCAAGTGTCTACGACGTTCGGTTCGGGAGATATTCGAGAAAACGTTCGCCTATTGTTCGCTAATGGGACGCACGCGGGTGAAAATCTGACCAAGTGTTGAGGCCAAAAACGGACCCTCAAATTGTGTCTAGGAGCACGTTTCAGGCAATTCTGAGTCGATTGGTATCGGTTTGTAGTGAACATTTTTTTTTTTTTTTTCGTTTTTTTTTTTTTGTGCCATTTCCCTGAGTGGGATTGTGTTTTATCTCGGGAAGGGAAGTTCGTAGAGACTCAGGACCAAGACAGGCGTGTTCAGCGTGGTCGAATTATGTCAGAAAGAGCACATTTCCAAGTGTCTACAACTTTTGGATCAGGAGATTAGGGTTAGGGTTAGGGTTAGGGTTAGGGGATAAAAACTTCATCTGGAAATGGGCTCGAGTGGGTTTTGGGCTAGGGTTAGGGTTAGGGTTAGGGTTAGGGTTAGGTTAAGGGGATAAAAACTTCATCTGGAAATTTCCCGGAGTGGGTTTTGGGCTATATCTTTGGAACGGAATGTCGTAAAGACTCGGGATCAGTTTTATTTTGTATTTTAGGGCTCCCTGAGTACGCTAGTCTTGGTCCTGAGTCTCTACAGCCTTCCGTTCTCGAGATATGGCACATTTTGCCATTTCCCGGAGTGGAATTGTGTTGTATCTCGGGAACGGAAGGTCGTAGAGACTCAGATTCAAGTCAGGCGTGTTCAGCGTGGCCGAATTATGTCAGACGGAGCACATTTCCAAGTCTCTACGACGTTCGGTTCGGGAGATATTCGAGAAAACGTTCGCCTATTGTTGGCTAATGGGACGCACGCGGGTGAAAATCTGACCAAGTGTTGAGGCCAAAAACGGACCCCCAAATTGTGTCTAGGAGCACGTTTCAGGCAATTCTGAGTCGATTGGTATCGGTTTGTAGTGAACATTTTTTATTTATTTTTTTCGTTTTTTTTTTTGTGCCATTTCCCTGAGTGGGATTGTGTTTTATCTCGGGAACGGAAGTTCGTAGAGACTCAGGACCAAGACAGGCGTGTTCAGCGTGGTCGAATTATGTCAGAAAGAGCACATTTCCAAGTGTCTACAACTTTTGGATCAGGAGATTAGGGTTAGGGTTAGGGTTAGGGTTAGGGGATAAAAACTTCATCTGGAAATGGGCTCGAGTGGGTTTTGGGCTAGGGTTAGGGTTAGGGTTAGGGTTAGGGTTAGGGTTAGGGTTAGGTTAAGGGGATAAAAACTTCATCTGGAAATTTCCCGGAGTGGGTTTTGGGCTATATCTTTGGAACGGAATGTCGTAAAGACTCGGGATCAGTTTTATTTTGTATTTTAGGGCTCCCTGAGTACGCTAGTCTTGGTCCTGAGTCTCTACAGCCTTCCGTTCTCGAGATATGGCACATTTTGCCATTTCCCGGAGTGGAATTGTGTTGTATCTCGGGAACGGAAGGTCGTAGAGACTCAGATTCAAGTCAGGCGTGTTCAGCGTGGCCGAATTATGTCAGACGGAGCACATTTCCAAGTGTCTACAACTTTTGGATCAGGAGATATGGGTTGCTAATTAGCCGCGCGCTAACTGCTAGCGCTAGCTGCTAAAGCTAGCTGCCGGCGCTAGCTGCTTGCGCTAGCTTGGAAGTGACTTACCCTCGATGAAGACTTCTCCTTGTTTAGGGTTAGGGTTAGGGTTAGGGTTAGGGGTTAGGGTTAGGGTTAGGGTTAGGGTTTAGGGTTTAGGGTTAGGGTTAGGGTTAGGGTTTAGGTTAAGGGGATAAAAACTTCATCTGGAAATTTCCCGGAGTGGGTTTTGGGCTATATCTTTGGAATGGAATGTCGTAAAGACTCGGGATCAGTTTTATTTTGTATTTTAGGGCTCCCTGAGTACGCTAGTCTTGGTCCTGAGTCTCTA
This sequence comes from Sebastes fasciatus, assembly GCF_043250625.1. Taxonomy (NCBI): domain Eukaryota; kingdom Metazoa; phylum Chordata; class Actinopteri; order Perciformes; family Sebastidae; genus Sebastes; species Sebastes fasciatus. The sequence continues at coordinate 4,560 of NW_027428212.1, read as the reverse complement.
CAGCCTTCCGTTCTCGAGATATGGCACATTTTGCCATTTCCCGGAGTGGAATTGTGTTGTATCTCGGGAACGGAAGGTCGTAGAGACTCAGATTCAAGTCAGGCGTGTTCAGCGTGGCCGAATTATGTCAGACGGAGCACATTTCCAAGTGTCTACGACGTTCGGTTCGGGAGATATTCGAGAAAACGTTCGCCTATTGTTCGCTAATGGGACGCACGCGGGTGAAAATCTGACCAAGTGTTGAGGCCAAAAACGGACCCTCAAATTGTGTCTAGGAGCACGTTTCAGGCAATTCTGAGTCGATTGGTATCGGTTTGTAGTGAACATTTTTTTTTTTTTTTTCTTTTTTTTTTTTTTGTGCCATTTCCCTGAGTGGGATTGTGTTTTATCTCGGGAAGGGAAGTTCGTAGAGACTCAGGACCAAGACAGGCGTGTTCAGCGTGGTCGAATTATGTCAGAAAGAGCACATTTCCAAGTGTCTACAACTTTTGGATCAGGAGATTAGGGTTAGTGTTAGGGTTAGGGTTAGGGGATAAAAACTTCATCTGGAAATGGGCTCGAGTGGGTTTTGGGCTAGGGTTAGGGTTAGGGTTAGGGTTAGGGTTAGGGTTAGGTTAAGGGGATAAAAACTTCATCTGGAAATTTCCCGGAGTGGGTTTTGGGCTATATCTTTGGAACGGAATGTCGTAAAGACTCGGGATCAGTTTTATTTTGTATTTTAGGGCTCCCTGAGTACGCTAGTCTTGGTCCTGAGTCTCTACAGCCTTCCGTTCTCGAGATATGGCACATTTTGCCATTTCCCGGAGTGGAATTGTGTTGTATCTCGGGAACGGAAGGTCGTAGAGACTCAGATTCAAGTCAGGCGTGTTCAGCGTGGCCGAATTATGTCAGACGGAGCACATTTCCAAGTGTCTACAACTTTTGGATCAGGAGATATGGGTTGCTAATTAGCCGCGCGCTAACTGCTAGCGCTAGCTGCTAAAGCTAGCTGCCGGCGCTAGCTGCTTGCGCTAGCTTGGAAGTGACTTACCCTCGATGAAGACTTCTCCTTGTTTAGGGTTAGGGTTAGGGTTAGGGGTTAGGGGTTAGGGTTAGGGTTAGGGTTAGGGTTTAGGGTTTAGGGTTAGGGTTAGGGTTAGGGTTAGGGTTAGGGTTAAGGGGATAAAAACTTCATCTGGAAATTTCCCGGAGTGGGTTTTGGGCTATATCTTTGGAATGGAATGTCGTAAAGACTCGGGATCAGTTTTATTTTGTATTTTAGGGCTCCCTGAGTACGCTAGTCTTGGTCCTGAGTCTCTACAGCCTTCCGTTCTCGAGATATGGCACATTTTGCCATTTCCCGGAGTGGAATTGTGTTGTATCTCGGGAACGGAAGGTCGTAGAGACTCAGATTCAAGTCAGGCGTGTTCAGCGTGGCCGAATTATGTCAGACGGAGCACATTTCCAAGTGTCTACAACTTTTGGATCAGGAGATATGGGTTGCTAATTAGCCGCGCGCTAACTGCTAGCGCTAGCTGCTAAAGCTAGCTGCCGGCGCTAGCTGCTTGCGCTAGCTTGGAAGTGACTTACCCTCGATGAAGACTTCTCCTTGTTTAGGGTTAGGGTTAGGGTTAGGGTTAGGGGTTAGGGTTAGGGTTAGGGTTTAGGGTTTAGGGTTAGGGTTAGGGTTAGGGTTAGGGTTAGGGTTAGGGTTTAGGGTTAGGGTTAGGGTTTAGGTTAAGGGGATAAAAACTTCATCTGGAAATTTCCCGGAGTGGGTTTTGGGCTATATCTTTGGAATGGAATGTCGTAAAGACTCGGGATCAGTTTTATTTTGTATTTTAGGGCTCCCTGAGTACGCTAGTCTTGGTCCTGAGTCTCTACAGCCTTCCGTTCTCGAGATATGGCACATTTTGCCATTTCCCGGAGTGGAATTGTGTTGTATCTCGGGAACGGAAGGTCGTAGAGACTCAGATTCAAGTCAGGCCTGTTCAGCGTGGCCGAATTATGTCAGACGGAGCACATTTCCAAGTGTCTACGACGTTCGGTTCGGGAGATATTCGAGAAAACGTTCGCCTATTGTTCGCTAATGGGACGCACGCGGGTGAAAATCTGACCAAGTGTTGAGGCCAAAAACGGACCCCCAAATTGTGTCTAGGAGCACGTTTCAGGCAATTCTGAGTCGATTGGTATCGGTTTGTAGTGAACATTTTTTATTTATTTTTTTCGTTTTTTTTTTTGTGCCATTTCCCTGAGTGGGATTGTGTTTTATCTCGGGAACGGAAGTTCGTAGAGACTCAGGACCAAGACAGGCGTGTTCAGCGTGGTCGAATTATGTCAGAAAGAGCACATTTCCAAGTGTCTACAACTTTTGGATCAGGAGATTAGGGTTAGGGTTAGGGTTAGGGTTAGGGGATAAAAACTTCATCTGGAAATGGGCTCGAGTGGGTTTTGGGCTAGGGTTAGGGTTAGGGTTAGGGTTAGGGTTAGGGTTAGGGTTAGGTTAAGGGGATAAAAACTTCATCTGGAAATTTCCCGGAGTGGGTTTTGGGCTATATCTTTGGAACGGAATGTCGTAAAGACTCGGGATCAGTTTTATTTTGTATTTTAGGGCTCCCTGAGTACGCTAGTCTTGGTCCTGAGTCTCTACAGCCTTCCGTTCTCGAGATATGGCACATTTTGCCATTTCCCGGAGTGGAATTGTGTTGTATCTCGGGAACGGAAGGTCGTAGAGACTCAGATTCAAGTCAGGCGTGTTCAGCGTGGCCGAATTATGTCAGACGGAGCACATTTCCAAGTGTCTACAACTTTTGGATCAGGAGATATGGGTTGCTAATTAGCCGCGCGCTAACTGCTAGCGCTAGCTGCTAAAGCTAGCTGCCGGCGCTAGCTGCTTGCGCTAGCTTGGAAGTGACTTACCCTCGATGAAGACTTCTCCTTGTTTAGGGTTAGGGTTAGGGTTAGGGTTAGGGGTTAGGGTTAGGGTTAGGGTTAGGGTTTAGGGTTTAGGGTTAGGGTTAGGGTTAGGGTTTAGGTTAAGGGGATAAAAACTTCATCTGGAAATTTCCCGGAGTGGGTTTTGGGCTATATCTTTGGAATGGAATGTCGTAAAGACTCGGGATCAGTTTTATTTTGTATTTTAGGGCTCCCTGAGTACGCTAGTCTTGGTCCTGAGTCTCTACAGCCTTCCGTTCTCGAGATATGGCACATTTTGCCATTTCCCGGAGTGGAATTGTGTTGTATCTCGGGAACGGAAGGTCGTAGAGACTCAGATTCAAGTCAGGCGTGTTCAGCGTGGCCGAATTATGTCAGACGGAGCACATTTCCAAGTGTCTACGACGTTCGGTTCGGGAGATATTCGAGAAAACGTTCGCCTATTGTTCGCTAATGGGACGCACGCGGGTGAAAATCTGACCAAGTGTTGAGGCCAAAAACGGACCCTCAAATTGTGTCTAGGAGCACGTTTCAGGCAATTCTGAGTCGATTGGTATCGGTTTGTAGTGAACATTTTTTTTTTTTTTTTCTTTTTTTTTTTTTTGTGCCATTTCCCTGAGTGGGATTGTGTTTTATCTCGGGAAGGGAAGTTCGTAGAGACTCAGGACCAAGACAGGCGTGTTCAGCGTGGTCGAATTATGTCAGAAAGAGCACATTTCCAAGTGTCTACAACTTTTGGATCAGGAGATTAGGGTTAGTGTTAGGGTTAGGGTTAGGGGATAAAAACTTCATCTGGAAATGGGCTCGAGTGGGTTTTGGGCTAGGGTTAGGGTTAGGGTTAGGGTTAGGGTTAGGGTTAGGTTAAGGGGATAAAAACTTCATCTGGAAATTTCCCGGAGTGGGTTTTGGGCTATATCTTTGGAACGGAATGTCGTAAAGACTCGGGATCAGTTTTATTTTGTATTTTAGGGCTCCCTGAGTACGCTAGTCTTGGTCCTGAGTCTCTACAGCCTTCCGTTCTCGAGATATGGCACATTTTGCCATTTCCCGGAGTGGAATTGTGTTGTATCTCGGGAACGGAAGGTCGTAGAGACTCAGATTCAAGTCAGGCGTGTTCAGCGTGGCCGAATTATGTCAGACGGAGCACATTTCCAAGTGTCTACAACTTTTGGATCAGGAGATATGGGTTGCTAATTAGCCGCGCGCTAACTGCTAGCGCTAGCTGCTAAAGCTAGCTGCCGGCGCTAGCTGCTTGCGCTAGCTTGGAAGTGACTTACCCTCGATGAAGACTTCTCCTTGTTTAGGGTTAGGGTTAGGGTTAGGGGTTAGGGGTTAGGGTTAGGGTTAGGGTTAGGGTTTAGGGTTTAGGGTTAGGGTTAGGGTTAGGGTTAGGGTTAGGGTTAAGGGGATAAAAACTTCATCTGGAAATTTCCCGGAGTGGGTTTTGGGCTATATCTTTGGAATGGAATGTCGTAAAGACTCGGGATCAGTTTTATTTTGTATTTTAGGGCTCCCTGAGTACGCTAGTCTTGGTCCTGAGTCTCTACAGCCTTCCGTTCTCGAGATATGGCACATTTTGCCATTTCCCGGAGTGGAATTGTGTTGTATCTCGGGAACGGAAGGTCGTAGAGACTCAGATTCAAGTCA
>NW_027428211.1:0-10000 GCF_043250625.1 Sebastes fasciatus | reverse complement strand
AAGAGTAGAAATCTAAGAACAATCTTGTTTTTTTATGTCAAAATGTGGAGGAAAAATCCATGTTTAAATAAAGTGTTAAATAATTTATGTTAGTAAAATATAAGAAAATTAGACGTGTATTTATTTATTTCCTTATTTAGTTTAGTCGTCAGTCTTGTTGTGCGTGTCTTCGCGTATTGTTTTACCGTGTGTGTGTGTGCATGCTCGTCCTCTGGGACTACAGACAGAAGAATAGCAGCAACAGCTCTTCAGTGGTGTGAAACTGAGAAAGTGTTTGCTCTCTGCGTCGTCTTCCTGTCCCGGTGTCCCCCTCACATCCACCTCCTCTTCCTCTCTAGAGGACTCATGGGACTTTAAAATGTCCACCAGTCCGTCCGTCCGTCCTTCTGTCTCTGTTTGTTTGTTTGTTTTCAACCAGGAGATCAACATTTAGAGAAATACTCCCGATCGCTTTATTACCTTAAGAGTTAGATGAGAGTATCGATACCACTCCTCAGGGATGGCGTCACCGTGAGGTTAGCAGGCAACCAGCAGACACTTCTAATAGTAAAAAAAAGACTTTGAAAAAAGTCTGAAAAAATGTCTTTAAAAAGAAAGTCTGAAAAATGCTGAAAAAAAAGACTGAAAAATGTCTGTGAAAAATGTACTTTAAAAAAAAGTCTGAAAAAAGACTGAAAACAATGTCCGAAAATGTTGGAAAAGAAAAGTCTAAAAAAAGTCAGAAAAAGGAAAAAAAGAAAAGTCTGAAAAATATCTGAAAAAAATGTCTGAAAAAAAAAGTTTGAAAAATGCTGGAAAGCAATGTCTGAAAAAAAATTAGAAAAATTTTGGAAAAGAAAAGTCTAAACAATGTCTGAAAAAGGAAAAAAATGTTGGAAAAAAAAGTTTGAAAAATGTCTGGAAAAAAAAGTTTGAGAAAAGTCCCAAAAAAAGACTCTGAAAAATGTCTGGAAGAAATGCCTAAAAAAAGTTGGAAAAATGTTGGGAAAAAAAGTTTAAAAAAAAGGCTGAAAAAAGTCTGAAAAAATTTGAAAGTTTGAAAAATGTTGGATAAAAAGACTCTGAAAAAAATGTCCTTAAAAAAAAAGTTTGAAAAATTTTGGAAAAGAAAAGTCTAAAAAATGTCAGAAAAAGGTAAAAAAAAAGAAAGTTTGAAAAATGTTGGAAAAAAAAGTTTGAGAAATGTCCCAAAAAAAGACTCTGAAAAAAGTTGGAAAAATGTTGGAAAAAAAAAGACTCTGAAAAATGTCTGTGAAAAATGTCCTTAAAAAAAAAGTCTGGAAAAAGACTGAAAACAATGTCCGAAAATGTTGCAAAAGAAAAGTCTAAACGATGTCTGAAAAAGGTAAAAAAAAAAAAAAAACTCTGAAAAAAAAAGTTTGAAAAATGTCTGAAAAAAAAGTCTGAAAAAAAAAGTTTGAAAAATGTTGGGGAAAAAAAGTCTGAAAAGAAGTTTGAAAGATGTTGGAAAAAAAAGTCTGAAAAAAGTGTCCGTAAAAAAAGTTTGAAAAATGTTGGAAAAAAAAGTCTGAAAAAAAAGTTTAAAAAATGTCCTTAAAAAAAATGCCTGAAAAACAAAGTTTGAAAACTGAAAAAAAGACTGAAAAATGTCTGTGAAAAATGTTGGAAAAGAAAAGTCTAAAAAATGTGAGAAAAAGGTAAAAAAAAAAATGTTTGAAAAATGTCTGAAAAAAATGTCTGAAAAAAGTGTACGTAAAAAAAAGTTTGAAAAATGTTGGAAAAACAGGTCTGAAAAAAAGTCTAAAAAATGTTTGAAAAAAAGTTTGAAAAATGTTGGAAAAGAAAAATCTGAAATTTTTTTTGAAAAATATTGAAAAAAAAGTCTGAAAAAACTGTCTGAAAAAAAGTCTGAAAAAAAAGGTTTGAAAAATGTTGGAAAAAAAAGTCTGAAAAAACTGTCTGAAAAGAAAGTCTGAAAAATGTCTGAAAAAAAGTCTGAAAAGTTTGAAAAATGTTGGAAAAAATGTCTGAAAAAAAGTTTGAAAAATGTTGGAAAAGAAAAATCTGAAAAAAAATTTGAAAAATATTGAAAAAAAAGTCTGAAAAATGTCTGAAAAAAAGTTTGAAAAATGTTGGAAAAGAAAAGTCTGAAAAGAAGTTTGAAAAATGTTGGAAAAAAAAGTCTGAAAAAACTGTCTGAAAAGAAAGTCTGAAAAATGTCTGAAAAAAAGTCTGAAAAATGTTGGAAAAGAAAAATCGAAAAAAAAAATTGAAAAATATTGAAAAAAAAGTCTGAAAAATGTCTGAAAAAATGTCTGAAAAAAAGGTTTGAAAAATGTTGGAAAAAAAAAGTCTGAAAAAACTGTCTGAAAAGAAAGTCTGAAAAATGTCTGAAAAAAAGTCTGAAAAAAAAAAGTTTAAAAAATGTCCTTAAAAAAATGCCTGAAAAACAAAGTTTGAAAACTGAAAAAAAGACTGAAAAATGTCTGTGAAAAATGTTGGAAAAGAAAAGTCTAAAAAATGTGAGAAAAAGGTATTATAAAATTTCTGAAAAAAATGTCTGAAAAAAAGTTTGAAAAAAGTGTACGTAAAAAAAAGTTTGAAAAATGTTGGAAAAGAAAAATCTGAAAAAAAATTTGAAAAATATTGAAAAAAAAGTCTGAAAAATGTCTGAAAAAATGTCTGAAAAAAAGGTTTGAAAAATGTTGGAAAAAAGTCTGAAAAAACTGTCTGAAAAGAAAGTCTGAAAAATGTCTGAAAAAAAGTCTGAAAAATGTTGGAAAAGAAAAATCTAAAAAAAAATTTGAAAAATATTGAAAAAAAAGTCTGAAAAATGTCTGAAAAAATGTCTGAAAAAAAAGTTTGAAAAATGTTGGAAAAAAAAAGTCTGAAAAAACTGTCTGAAAAGAAAGTCTGAAAAAAAAAAGTTTAAAAAATGTCCTTAAAAAAATGCCTGAAAAACAAAGTTTGAAAACTGAAAAAAAGACTGAAAAATGTCTGTGAAAAATGTCTGAAAAGAAAAGTCTAAAAAATGTGAGAAAAAGGTAAAAAAAAAAAATGTCTGAAAAATTTCTGAAAAAAATGTCTGAAAAAAAGTTTGAAAAAAGTGTACGTAAAAAAATGTTGGAAAAATGTTGGAAAAACAGGTCTGAAAAAAATTCTAAAAAATGTCTGAAAAAAAGTTTGAAAAATGTTGGAAAAGAAAAATCTGAAAAAAAATTTGAAAAATATTGAAAAAAAAGTCTGAAAAAACTGTCTGAAAAAAAAGTCTGAAAAAAAGTCTGAAAAAAAAGGTTTGAAAAATGTTGGAAAAAAAAGTCTGAAAAAACTGTCTGAAAAGAAAGTCTGAAAAATGTCTGAAAAAAAGTCTGAAAAGTTTGAAAAATGTTGGAAAAAATGTCTGAAAAAAAGTTTGAAAAATGTTGGAAAAGAAAAATCTGAAAAAACTGAAAAAAAGTCTGAAAAAAAAGGTTTGAAAAATGTTGGAAAAAAAAGTCTGAAAAAACTGTCTGAAAAGAAAGTCTGAAAAATGTCTGAAAAAAAGTCTGAAAAATGTTGGAAAAGAAAAATCTAAAAAAAAATTTGAAAAATATTGAAAAAAAAGTCTGAAAAAAATGTCTGAAAAAAAGTCTGAAAAAAAAGGTTTGAAAAATGTTGGGAAAAAAAAGTCTGAAAAAACTGTCTGAAAAGAAAGTCTGAAAAATGTCTGAAAAAAAGTCTGAAAAAAAAGGTTTGAAAAATGTTGGAGAAAAAAAAGTCTGAAAAAACTGTCTGAAAAGAAAGTCTGAAAAATGTCTGAAAAATGTCTGAAAAAAAGTCTGAAAAAAAAGGTTTGAAAAATGTTGGAAAAAAAAAGTCTGAAAAAAATGTCTGAAAAAAATGCCTGAAAAACAAAGTTTGAAAATTGAAAAAAAGACTGAAAAATGTCTGTGAAAAATGTCTGAAAATAAAAGTCTAAAAAATGTGAGAAAAAGGTAAAAAAAAAAAATGTCTGAAAAATTTCTGAAAAAAAGTTTGAAAAAAGTGTACGTAAAAAAAAGTTTGAAAAATGTTGGAAAAACAGGTCTGAAAAAAAGTCTAAAAAATTTCTGAAAAAAAGTTTGAAAAAAGTGTACGTAAAAAAAAGTTTGAAAAATGTTGGAAAAACAGGTCTGAAAAAAATTTCTGAAAAAAAGTTTGAAAAAAGTACGTAAAAAAAAGTTTGAAAAATGTTGGAAAAACAGGTCTGAAAAAAAGTCTAAAAAATGTCTGAAAAAAAGTTTGAAAAATGTTGGAAAAGAAAAATCTGAAAAAAAATTTGAAAAATATTGAAAAAAAAGTCTGAAAAAACTGTCTGAAAAAAAAGTCTGAAAAAAAAGGTTTGAAAAATGTTGGGAAAAAAAGTCTGAAAAAACTGTCTGAAAAGAATGTCTGAAAAATGTCTGAAAAAAAGTTTGAAAAATGTTGGAAAAAATGTCTGAAAAAAAGTTTGAAAAATGTTGGAAAAGAAAAATCTGAAAAAACTGTCTGAAAAAAAAGTCTGAAAAAAAGTCTGAAAAAAAAGGTTTGAAAAATGTTGGAAAAAAATGTCTGAAAAAAAAGGTTTGAAAAATGTTGGGAAAAAAAGTCTGAAAAAACTGTCTGAAAAGAATGTCTGAAAAATGTCTGAAAAAAAGTTTGAAAAATGTTGGAAAAAATGTCTGAAAAAAAGTTTGAAAAATGTTGGAAAAGAAAAATCTGAAAAAACTGTCTGAAAAAAAAGTCTGAAAAAAAGTCTGAAAAAAAAGGTTTGAAAAATGTTGGAAAAAAATGTCTGAAAAAAAGTCTGAAAAATGTTGGAAAAGAAAAATCTAAAAAATTTTTTGAAAAATATTGAAAAAAAAGTCTGAAAAAAATGTCTGAAAAAAAGTCTGAAAAAAAAGGTTTGAAAAATGTTGGAAAAAAAAAGTCTGAAAAAACTGTCTGAAAAGAAAGTCTGAAAAATGTCTGAAAAAAAGTTTGAAAAATGTTGGAAAAAAAAGTCTGAAAAAACTGTCTGAAAAGAAAGTTTAAAAAATGTTGGAGAAAAAGACTGTAAAAAATGTCCTTAAAAAAATGCCTGAAAACAAAGTTTGAAAACTGAAAAAAAGACTGAAAAATATCTGTGAAAAATGTCTGAAAAAAAAAGTTTGAAAAATGTTGGAAAAAAAAGTCTGAAAAAAGTGTCCGTAAAAAAAGTTTGAAAAATGTTGGAAAAAAAAGTCTGAAAAAACTGTCTGAAAAGAAAGTCTGAAAAATGTCTGAAAAAAAAAAGTTTAAAAAATGTTGGAGAAAAAATCTGAAAAAAGTGTACGTAAAAAAAAGTTTGAAAAATATTGGAAAAAAAAGTCTGAAAAAAGTGTACGTAAAAAAAAGTTTGAAAAATGTTGGAAAAAAAAAATCTGAAATTTTTTTTTAAAAATATTGAAAAAAAAGTCTGAAAAAACTGTCTGAAAAATGTCTGAAAAAAAGTCTGAAAAAAAAAAGTTGGAAAAAAAGTCTGAAAAAAAAAAGTTTGAAAAATGTTGGAAAAACAGGTCTGAAAAAAAGTCTAAAAAATGTTGGAAAAAAAAATGTCCTTATAGTATGAGGTTGTACTACTAGTATAGTATGAGGTAGTACTACTAGTACAGTATGAGGTAGTACTACTACAGTGGATGTAATTCAGTCACTGACTTGTTAAACTGGTAGAAAGAGATCTGAGCTGTTGGTGAGAATCAGAACCAACAGAAGTGATGATCGTGTTCAGATGAAGGTCACCGTTGACCTCATCATCATCATCATCATCATCACTTCCAGCTGAAGCTCTGCTCAACGCTGGTTCTCCGTTAACGTCCCTCTGTGGTCACGTTAAACAGCAGGTTGACCTCCAGCAGGTCACTGAGTGTCTGTCACCTCCATCAACATCATCAAGTCACCCGCTTTGTCCTCCTTCAGCATGCCTGCACTCATTATCCTCTCTGTGTGTGTGTGTGTGTGTGTGCGTGTGCGTGTGCGTGTGCGTGTGTGATTTTGAGTGTTGAAAAGGCGCTCTAATCTTTATCCATGTAACAAGTGAAAACAATGAACACACACACACACACACACACACACTCTCCACCCTCCTGCTGCTCTCAGATTCTCCCCACAGAGGCAGCAGCACAATTCCCAGAAACTGCCCTCCATCCAGGACACACACACACACACACACACACACACACACACACACACACACACTCTATAGATTCCTATCTGTTATATATGTGTGTGTGTGTGTGTGTTAGTGAGCGAAGCACGTTTTCCACATGTGTCGACATGTTTACATTGTTTATGAACTAAGTGCAGCAGGACAATGGTGGGACTCTGTGTGTGTGTGTGTGTGTTTGTGTGGACATTGTTGATGACCACACACACACACACACACACACACACACACAGATGATGTATGTTTTTTTTGTTGTTTTTTTGTATCTTTTGTTTGTCTCTGTTTGTTTTCCTCGGCACCCTGAATGCACCGTCAGCTGTTTTCTGACTGTTTGTCTGTGTGTGCTGATGAGTAACCCACACCTTAGATATATATATATATAAATATATACTGGAAAAACAAAGTTGTTAACTTGTGTTTGGTGGATTATTTCTCTGTTGTTCCAATGCTAATGGTCATTGTATTCCTCATCGTTGGAAAGCCTGTTTATTTACCTTCGCAATGATGTCACACTTGTAAGGATCATGTATTTGTGGGATGAGCAGCACAGCTGATGATGTGGGGAGCGCCCAAGAAAAATTTGCCAAAATGCTCTGCCAATGGTAAACAGTGTATTCTCATAAGGCTACAGGAAGCCTGCAATGACTGCCCTTCACCGTCAGGCCCGTTGGCGCTGGTGTCTCCAACACAGACAATGGAACCTGAACATGTGGGGGAATGTCATGTTCAGTGATGAGTCCAGGTTCTGTCTGTTAAAGTTGGACGGCAGGTCAAAGTATGGAGACGACGTGGAGAACGCTATGCTGATTGTTGCACCGATGGAGTAACAGCTGTTGGTGGGGGCAGTGTCATGGTGTGGGGTGGGGGCATCTCCCTCACTGGCAAAACAAGGCTTGTCATCATTGAAGGCCATCTCAATGCAGGGAGATATCAGGATGAGATTCTGCAGCCAGTGGTGATCCCATATCTCCACAATCTGGCACCTAACTTCATCCTCCAAGAAACAACGAGCCAGGGTTATCACAGACTACCTCCACAATGTGGGAGGAGAGAGAATGGAACGGCCTGCCAAGAGTCCACACCTCAACCCAATTCAACACTTGTGGGATCATCTTGGGTGTGCTGTACGTGTTAGAGTGACCAACACAACCACGCTGGCTGACCTGCAACCAATCCTGGTTGAGGAATGGAACGCCATCCCACAGCAACGTGTGACCAGGTTGCTGTGGCTGCGTATGGATCTTCCACCGCTACTGAGGCTCCTGACGGTGGATTCAATCAATCAATATGTCTTGATTGTTCCTTGTTACTGATAGAGAGTTCAATCATCCAATCCACCAAACAACTCAAAACAAGAGTCAACACCAACAGGAGAATACACTGTTTACCATCGGCACCGGCGCTCCCCACATAATCAGCTGTGCTGCTCATCCCACAAATGCATGATCCTTACAAGTGTGACATCATTGTGAAGGTAAAGAAACAGGCTTTCCAACGATATAAAATACAATGACCACTAGCATTGTAACCACAGAGAAATAATCCACCAAACACAAGTTTCCGAACTATTTTCCCCAGTTTATATCAGGATCATTGTCAGGAATTATTGATTACATTTATTATCCAGCACCCAGAAATCAAAGCATAAAGACATTTCCCTCACAGATTAGTGGGATTTTCTTTTTAATTTATAAGGGACATGTAATGTTTTATACTTCTGGTGAATATAATCCATCAGTCTGATTTCCATAGATGTATTTAGTATCTACAGTTCCCTTTGTTAACACCTTATTTTGAAAAGCGGACGTAGTCCCACGTGTCTACTTCCTGTAACTTCTCCAAGGTGGTCTCTAGCTCTCCCGTCAGCTCCGTTCTCTTTATCCATCCATGGTCAGCTCCATCGGGGCCGTTTCAATGCAGAGAACACAAATGTCAGTATCTGGGTGCTCTACAGTCGTAGCGTCGGACCATTTGACCACGGAGACGAGAGCGACGGCCGGCTCCACCGCCACGTTACCGCCATACCATAACGTTACCTCCATACCATAACGTTACCTCCATACCATAACGTTACCTCCATACCATAACGTTACCTCCATACCATAACGTTACCTCCATACCATAACGTTACCGCCATACCATAACGTTACCTCCATACCATAACGTTACCACCATACCATAACATTACCGCCATACCATAACGTTACCTCCATACCATAACGTTACCTTCATACCATAACGTTACCTCCATACCATAACGTTACCTCCATACCATAACGTTACCGCCATACCATAACGTTACCTCCATACCATAACGTTACCTCCATACCATAACGTTACCTCCATACCATAACGTTACCTCCATACCATAACGTTACCACCATACCATAACGTTACCTCCATACCATAACGTTACCACCATACCATAACGTTACCTCCATACCATAACGTTACCTCCATACCATAACGTTACCTCCATACCATAACGTTACCTCCATACCATAACGTTACCTCCATACCATAACGTTACCTCCATACCATAACGTTACCGCCATACCATAACGTTACCTCCATACCATAACGTTACCTCCATACCATAACGTTACCTCCATACCATAACGTTACCTCCATACCATAACGTTACCTCCATACCATAACGTTACCGCCATACCATAACGTTACCTCCATACCATAACGTTACCACCATACCATAACATTACCGCCATACCATAACGTTACCTCCATACCATAACGTTACCTTCATACCATAACGTTACCTCCATACCATAACGTTACCTCCATACCATAACGTTACCGCCATACCATAACGTTACCTCCATACCATAACGTTACCTCCATACCATAACGTTACCTCCATACCATAACGTTACCTCCATACCATAACGTTACCTCCATACCATAACGTTACCACCATACCATAACGTTACCTCCATACCATAACGTTACCACCATACCATAACGTTACCTCCATACCATAACGTTACCTCCATACCATAACGTTTCCTGTCCGTGACAGAGTTAGCATGCAGCTTTAGCTCTGCTCTGTCTAGCTCTGCTTTTCCTGTCAATGTGTGAAACCCAAAGTGTTTCCATCCTTTACTGGATGTGTAGTGTTTACCACGCTGGATTTAACATGGGAGGGTGCAGGTCGTATCCACGACGACCCTCCAACGGTTTAGACTCTCTCGTTTCGGCTGCAGGTCTGCAGGTCTGCAGGGTTCGGGGTCTTTAGCTACTTTCTATGGGCTTCCAGACGTGAGCAGCGATCGAGTGTTTCACACACATCCAGTTGACGTTCAGGTCACATGACCACATACACATACTGTATGTTGTTTATAACCCACGACACACCGACACATGAACACTGTCTACATGTACACATCACCTAACTGTGCACGGTCATAGTGCATGTGAGTACTTCAACTTAAACAACCCCCCCTCTCTCTCTCTCTCTCTCTCTCTCTCTCTCTCTCTCTCTCTCTCTCTCTCTCTCTCTCTCTCTCTCTCTCTCTATATCTCTCTCTCTCTCTCTCTCTCTCTCTCTCTATCTGTGTCTCTCTCTCTCTCTCTCTCTCTCTCTATCTCTCTGTTTCTCTCTCTCTCTCTCTCTCTCTGTTTCTCTCTCTCTCTCTCTCTCTCTCTCTCTCTCTCTCTCTCTCTCTCTCTCTCTCTCTGTGTCTCTCTCTCTCTCTCTCTCTCTCTCTATCTCTCTGTTTCTCTCTCTCTCTCTCTCTCTCTGTCTCTCTCTCTCTTATCTGTCTCTCTCTCTCTCTCTCTCTGTTTCTCTCTCTCTCTGTCTCTCTCTCTCTCTCTGTCTCTCTCTCTCTCTCTCTCTTT
>NW_027428210.1:0-11933 GCF_043250625.1 Sebastes fasciatus | reverse complement strand
CTATCCTCAGCTGCTGTGTAGAACTGGTCTGACTGGTCGCTGTTACTGGGAGGTCGAGTGGAGAGGAAGAGTTTATATATCAGTGAGTTACAGAGGAATCAGCAGGATAGGAGACAGAGAAGACTGTGTGTTTGGAAGGAATGATCAGTCCTGGAGTCTGATCTGCTCTGAGGATGGTTACTCTGTCTATCACAATAAGAGAATGACATCCTCCTCCTCCTCCTCCTCTGGTAGAGTAGCAGTGTATGTAGACTGTCCTGCTGGCACTCTGTCGTTCTACAGAGTCTCCTCTGACACACTGATCCACCTCCACACCTTCAACACCACATTCACTGAACCTCTTTATCCTGGGTTTGGGTTGTGGTTCTGGTCCGGGTCTGCTTCCTCAGTGTCTCTGTGTTCTCTGTAGGAGGGAGAGTCTCCTCCTGTTATAGAAACTCTCTCACTGCTGACCAAATGGTTCAGTCTGTACAGGATCACACATAGCTGATGTTAGTTCGTACCAACCTGATCTCTCAGTGGTTGTAAATGCAGTTGGAGCAGGTGAGGGGAACCTGAGCTGGGCTGGACTCTGGGGGGTTGAGAGCTCTCTGGGACTTGTGGTGTTGCTGATGGACGGCTGAAAGATCTGAGCGAGGTCGATGTAATTACCTGAAATGATCTTTCTGAGAAATTGTGAAACCTTTTTTTTTTTGTTTAACTTTGTGTATAAAACTGAACTTTGTTGTCTTTGTGTGAAGAAACACCTTCGAATGTCAAACAAGAGTCTTTCAGGATCAAATTCAGCATCTGTGGAAAAATACTTCCAACTTGTAAAGAGTTGGTTTGATTAAATTCATCATCTTTGGTCATCGTGTGACAAATGAACAAACTTTGATGAGTGATGTTGAAATAGAAAGAAATCAAAGTTTTAGGATGATTCTAGATAATAAATGATGCTGGAAATCACATATAAATCATGTCAAACCAAAAATCACAACACTGTATAAAATGGAGGATTTGTTAAATAAAGCTTCATAATTCACGTTGTATTGTTCACTTTTACTTCCATACTTCACTGACTGTGTGGTCGTTTGGCGAAACTCATAGAAACAAATCAGATTTTTATATTTCAGAAGAGAGACAAAAGAAGTTTGAACCAAACTACTGATCAAGAACCAACTCAGCTGTTTATTAAATGAAAGACTTTACAATTCAGAGAGTTGGTGGATTTTCAAACGGCACAGATCAGGTATAAAGTGAGAAACTAATGAGGACCTGAAAGAGTCCACATGATTTGAGAGGAATCTGCAGGTTTAAGGACTGATGTAAAATCACTTGTGTTTAAGAGGTGAACTTGTGAAGCAGCTGTAGTGAGGAAATCAATCATAAAGAATCATTTAATGAACAAATATAAAAGTGGTGTTAGTATAGTAGAGATAGTGTCACATTAGTCTGACGTCAAACAGCTAAAACACTCAATAATCTGCAGCTTTTCACAAAATAAATCTTTTGTTTTCTACTTAACTGTTTTTTTCTTGTTTTTGTGTCTTAAATTTTTAATTTCACTTCATTCTCCCTCTAAAGTTTTCCTCCAGTGGTCAGAGTGAGTAACTGCAGTACTCTCCATACAACACTGTTCATATTAATACACACATCCAGACAAAAGTATACTAGCATTTCCTGTGAATCCTTTCAGAATAAAGTTCCCCACTTCCTGTCTGTGTTCCAGTGTGTAGCAGCAGAATGCAACACATATCAGTCCTGTAAACAACAGAGAAGAAGAGACACAATCTATTTCTGACTTTCTGAACTACTGAGCAGAGCTGACATGATGTAACATTTAAAAAGTCCACACATCAGGACAAAATCATCTCTAACTGTTGATATTTGGATGATTTCCAAACATTGAAAACAGCCTGTAATCTGAGTCACTTCAATTGACAGGATGCAATTTATGTTTGTGGCACCAGAGGGCGCCAAATCCTCCTTCAAGACGAGTAGCACTTGTCCTTTAAAGAAGATCTCAGCTCCATTATTCAGTCATTCTTCTCCAAAACAACCATCAGGACATTCAACAGTGGTTTTAACTTGTGATATTAAACACAAACTATCAGTAAGTCATTCACATGAGACACATTTGTGTCTCTGGTCCAATGTGTCAAACATTTCCACCAATTATGAGCTACTTTTACTTTACAGTAGTATTTCCATGTTGTGCTACTTATGCTACATCTCAGAGGTACGTGTTGTACTTTTACTGCACTACATTTATCTGAAAGCTTCAGTTACTTTATAAATCAAAGTCTCTGCACAGCCACACAGCTGTTTTCAATCTCTCTGGCTGATTACACCTCCAGTCAGGTGGAAGGAGGGTGGAGCTGTGCTGGGAATTATGGGATGTCACCAAATTATCTTAAGTAGTTAAATTGCCCCGCCCCAACAGGTAGCCTGAAACCAGATCAACAAGGTGGAGTGATGAATAAAAACACTCTCAGGTCAGTCTTTGTTGTCTTAATGAATGTTTTTATTCAAGTTGTGGCCAAGAAGCAAAACTCTACACAACAGTGACTGCAAAGGTTTCTGATTGATCATCTGTTCCATACTAGTCTACATATATACAAGAAAACAAGGTGACAAAGAGGGCCGTGCATGGACCCTTTAAACTATCTGGTCTGGGGCCTGTTTCACAAAAGCAGAATAAAGATATCCAGGATAAGAGAGAAAGCGAGGCTTGACCTAGTCTAGTCAGTTCATCCTGGCTTAATTGGTTTCACGAAGGCCAAGCCAGGCTGAGGAGGAGCGACTAGGTTGAGCCAGGTGTAAGTAATTCAGATAGATGCGCATTCACTGCTTTCCTCAATAGACCACGAGGTCGATCTCAGATCTACTGATGCTGAAATGGAGTAAACACTTTTAATGGAAGATTAGGAGGAAGTTAAGCATATAATATGTAGAAAAGGAGATACGGCCGTCGGCTGCTGTAATAAAACAGCGAGATAAAAACGTGGCAGACAATAGCAGACCGACTCAATGAGTACGTAGCCTAAATATAGGCTACATAACATTACATTCACTCACCACTGCTGTTAACTGAAACCGTCATAATTAAACCATTCAAGGAGTTACTGTCACTTCACCTTAAAAGTGAGCGGTGGAAGTTATTATATTATTTAGGAAATTTACTATGAAGATTAATTACAACCACTAATCCACAATGCTAGAATACAACGATACCATATACTGCATATATAACAATGATTAATACATTATGTTACATACTGTACATGCTTACAGTGTGCACTGGAATGATCACTTACTTCTCTTTCTAATCTCCTCAATGTCTTCCTTTTTATCTCCATATCTCGGTCCAAGTCCTGCAGGTTTTGTTTGTGGTTTTAAACGTTGACTCTTTTTAAATAAATCACTTTTTTCATTGATATTTGCACCTCTGCAAACTATATTTGCTTTTTTAAGTGTGTGCTGTTGCCTACAGACATCTGACAGTTTGTCAATTCTTTAAAACACATTAATTAGCACAGCAGGAATTGTGCATGGTCGGCCCTATTACTACCATTATTTATATAGAAAGAAAGAAAGAAAGAAAGAAGGCTGGATGTAGCCAATGGAAATACTTATTTAGTCCATAATGGATAAGAAGGCAGTGATGTGGTGCTCATGGAAAACATAATTTTTAACAGGACCCAGATACTGTACAGCCTGAGAGCAGCCTGGCATCGTAGTGAGTGTTATGTGTAGGACATCCACACCATGCAGAGTTAACAACTGATATGTGTTTTACAGAATTCACAAACTGTCAGATGTCTGTACAGCACACACTGAACAATACAAACTGAAGGGATTAGAAAGAGAAGTAAGTGATAATTTCAATGCACACTGTCAGTATACACAGTAACACAATGTATTAATCATTGCTGTGTGTTTCTCTCCCAGCAGACCAGTGATCCAAGAAAAATAAAAGGTTAAAGCATTGTGGTGTCCTCTCCCTGTTGTTTCATGAATATACAGAACACTATATAGTCACTGGTCCAGTGAACTTTATCAGACATTTCCTATCAATAATATATTCATCAAACCTCTAACAACAATATGAACAGCAGTCTTCATAAACACAATATAACCGTAATAATGATTATCACATGAATGATTATAAAAATAAAAATGAATGATGATCACAATGTTAAAATAACAGTACTTAACTGAATGGGGGTATGTATTCAGTAAGTACTTATTTGTATTAGCCTGCATTAAAATATGGTATTTTAATGCAGGCTAATAAAGATAAGACAAAATACATGCATAAGATCATGGACTAACTGTAAAAACACACTGGTTTCTGATCGGAGTGACTGCTGACTGAACAGATAAGACATCAGGATAAATCAAGCCTGGCTGTTATTCTTGTCTGGAGCAGGCTAGCTGCACAGAATAAATCTCCATGGTAACTTGTGTGCCACTGCGTTCGTGAAACCGAGTCAAGGCTAAACCGAGCCAGGATACCTGGAAAACCCCAGCTTAATCCGTTATCTTGGTTTTGTGAAACAGGCCTCTGAACAACAGAATCCAGGCTGTTGTCAAAGCAAGTCTTTACAAGTTGTGATTGTAGCCGCCAACTGCTACCAGGGTTCAACTCAGCACACAAAGTCAATGGGAGGCAGTATCCAGCTCTCCTGCTCTTTATTAAGCACACACACAATACACAGTCTCAACACGGGCGCTGTGCGCTCTGGCTGCACACAAACTATACAATATTCAATTAAAGAGGTCGTATCTCAGTGGCACGCTCTTGACAGCCAGTCCCTGGCATCTCAGTCCTCATGTCCCAGCCCGCACTACTGCATATAAAAGAAGAGTAGTTAGACAAGTCCTCCCAGCTGTGCCCAATTAACTCACCTGAGCACTGCTCCCTGAGTCACTCCACCACTCTCTCCCCTGCAGCTGAGCAGTGACCACGCCCTCCCTCCACAGTGATGATTTTTCCACAGATGCTGAATTTGATCCTGAAAGACTGTTGTTTGAACTGTGATGAGTTTTGTGTTTATTACATTTTTAAAATATTTGTATAGTTGATGTTGTTTTGCACAATCTTGTGAGCACTGCCACTTTGCATTTCACTGCACATCCTGTATGAGTACGTGACAAATAAAACTATTGAATCATGAATCTTGTTTAGAGTAACATTTGATCCTGTGAGCGCAGCTCAGACTCCGTCCAACCGGTCCGACTGCATACTTTCACAGTGAAGTCAGGACACACACCCTCTGATGAAGGACAGAGGCGTCACTTCACTTCATCTGATGGAATTTGAAGTGAAGTACGAAGCTCCTTTTCTACACAGACCTGCTGAAGACAGAAGAGAGCTGCACACTGATGAAGTTCATGGCTATAAGTTCAGTAAGTGGAGCTGTGATTGGTTGAGACGATGTCTTTGATTGTTGTGGTTGGAGAAACGGTTGAATTGATGGTGAACGTGTGATTGTTTAAAGCTGCTTTCAAACACAAATGTCAGCTGGGAAACAAGTTGGCCGCCTGTGAGCAGGCAGAGAGAAGCTGCGGTTAGTTGAATGTTGAAGTCCAGATGAAGTGTTGCTTTTAATGATGACACTGTGATGAAGAAGATGAGTTCAGGCTGATTTGGGGTCTGTCAGGACTGTTATTGATGTGGAGTGGAAGGTAGTAACTCTTCCAGCACTAGGACCCAGCAGGGATCAGAGAGCTCACCTGGGCCTTTGTTCCTGCACTGAAACACACCTGAGAGACACTCTGGGTGCATCCCAAGTCTCTTATTTACATCCACATTTCCCTCACTTTGCGTCTTTTCCTTGAATCTTTGTCCTTTCCACCGCGGATACATGGAGAGACGCAAGGAAATAGATAGATGTATACGTAGATGCTGCATTGGCCTTTGGATCGTACGTCAACATTGCCGGCATTTTGGGGAGGTCAGGACTGGCCTGTAAACACATACAAGTGAACGGAGGAGCTGCTGATTTTCTGGATAAAGGAGACGAATGTTTACATTTCCCAACCAATTTCAATGAGTGTTTTTATATTCAAGCATTTATAATCTACATGGAGTACTATAAGTTAGATCACAAAACGGCTCAGTGACGTTACGTTACTGCTTTCGGTTCATGGTTCACTTGTCGGTCTGTCTGTTGATATGATATTAAAAAGTTGTACTCTCCTAACACGGTTTCCTTTAAGAATTTTCCACAACATCAACATAACAGTTTAAGTTACATCTTTACAAAACATTTGCTTCTGTAGGTCATCAAATAGAGAGCTAGCGTTGTTATTATTATTAGCTTATCCTCGATCAAAGCTCATATTAGTGTAATATTGTGTGTAAAACTTGAAATCTACGATATGCGTCTAATAGCACAAACAATAAAGCTGATGTCATGTTTTGGGTTTTGCATCCGTAACATTAACTCTCAGCAAAATGAGTTATTTTCCACCATGCAAGTAATTCAGTTCATGTACTGTTAGCTAACATTGATACACACACTGTAAGACTTCGATGTAAATTTACAGCGAGATTCTAACAGTTACATACTGTAAAATGCTTTTACTGTATATTACTGTGAAAACAATGCATTCTGGGAGTCAGAACGCTTGCTCCCATGATCCCAGCAGTCAAGTGTATCTTTTCACAGTAATCTACTGCTTGCCGCTGAGAATCTCGGGAAAATAAATTAACGGCTATTTTTCTAAATTCTCGCGCGTATTTTTTTCGAGTTGACCGTTGAGCGCCGCAGCTCAACGGTCAACAGCTCAACGGTCAACGGTCACTCTGGCGGCAGCAGCAGCAGCAGCAGCATAGTTGTTGTCCAGTGCAACTTGAGAGACAGCAGCAGTTTGGATAAACACTTTTTATTTTCACCACCGCCAGTTCCATTTTGATCGTCAGACCAGACGAAGGGAAACTCCAGTGGTTACATTACGTTACTTTATGGTAAGTCAAATCATCAAGTTGTATTGTACCTTTGCTAACACAGTGCACGTTCCTCCATGGATGTACATTAGCTAGCTAACGGTAGGTCGTTAGCTATTCTTAGCTTTGTCTATATTTCAATACTCATTAGTATCACAGGTAACAAACATCAGTAGTCTATCTTATATTCACGGTAGCTAGATAGCGCTAGCACGTTAGCTAGCGCTAGCTCGTTAGTTAGCGTTAGCTCGTTAGCTAGCTGGTTTTTAGCTTAGTCAGCATTTAAATTCTCAATATAATTACTAATAGGTAGCAGCAATCTAAAAGGGAGACAAGGCAGTATCTATCTTGTGTTTCAAGAATGTTCAACTGTCAATTTTGCCGCCATGCATGTGGTACTAAATATGCCTTTGTTAGGCATATGAAAGTTCACCAAAACACCCCACACATCACATTTAAATGTGCTTTCCACGATTGTTACCGTTCATTTGGCAAAGTTACAGCTTTAAAATGCCATGTATATAGAGATCACCCAGATCAGAGGGAGTCAAGCTTGAGGGAAGGATGTTCTGGCATAAGGACATTAACATTAGACGTTTTATCATGCCACATCGATTTCTGTACTGTCAAATGTGACAGTTTGTCTACATTATTTTCTCACTTGAAGACTCACATTAAAGAGGGGAAACCAGTCTTATGTCCATTCACAAATTGTGGTAAAATGTTTACTGTGATATCCACTTTTTCATCACACTTGTCAAGAACACATAAAGGTTGTGTAGTTGGTAATCTTTTGAGTCAGATCAGGTCAGGTAGAGATGATGGAGAGAATACTGTTGAGCAAGCAGGGTGCTCACATGAGCATGCAGGGTGCTCAGATGAGCATGCAGGGTGCTTCAAATAGAAGAGAGATGTCCTCATCTTGCAGGCAGATGTGAGTATAACTGATGTAGTTTATTTCAGATTAAGACATTGAAATGCAATGAGTGGAGCTCAGTGTGATTTTAAAAATAATTTCTTTAAACAGGAAAATTGATGACAACTATAGTTAAAGCATTGTTTAATTGTATTAACTTATTGCAATGCCTTTATTGTCTCCTATATAGGTGTCAGACACAGCGGCGACTGTGAAGACATCCCTCACCCTTCCTGATAGCCCTTGGTTGATCATTCTAGGTAAGCACTAAGCCCCACGTTTCTACTTACACTGTACTAGTGCACATATGCAGAGTACTTCTATTGAGCCTGTCAGCAGGCAGTCAGAAGGTGTGGGGCAGGCAGGAAGACGCTGCTTGCCGCTGGAGTTGGAGTTCAGTTGTAGTGAGTTTCTATGGTTATGTCTTCTATATTGTATATAATACACACAACTTTACATTCTTATAAATAGATACTGATTCTGAAACAGTTGTGCATGCAGAAATGGATAAATAAATATGTAGTTTTAGATGGTTAATAAATAGTTGACTATAATACATACACAGTGGGCTATGTTTTAGTTAATAAATAGTTGACTCTATAATACATACACAGTAGGCTACGGAATAATAATTTCTCTGATTCTTCTCTGATATGTAAATAGTTTGTTTAAGCTTTTCTCTCACTCTTTCTGGATTAGGGTGTTCCTATAGCTTGTAAATATGTAAATAGTTCGTTTGATATTCTCCCTCCCTTTGTAGATTTTATTTTATTTGTATTAACTTTTTTACTTGATTTCTCCTTCACTGCAACGGACACAACCACTAAGCTTTATGAAAATGAGTGCGCGATGGTGTCGCAAGTATGTAAATGGCTACCTGGATACATCAAAGAGCAGTACAGTAGATGAGTAGCATCTCGCATCCTACATCAAGAATTCCTGATATCTAGCGGAGGCTTAAATTTTTTTAGAAAGGTTTTCAAATATCAGTTGGAAATGCCAATACCATACAAAAACAATAAAGCGGTAAGTGGCCACTTGATAATTCGTCAAATGGTCAATTTGGTATTCAGCCTAAAGCTTTTTGCATTGTGTTTCAGGTCCAATGATTTCCGACCAGCGCTGGATGGTAAGCATCGAGGGTCAGGTGGTGTGTGAAGGGGCATTGTCTGCGTTGGGGCTTGCTGTTGTCTTCACATCCTACTACAACTTCAACCTCCAATATTAGGATCACGCTGCCTGGACACTTGAATTCATACAGAAGTAAGTTTGAATTCCATATAGTCATTTGTGTCAGATGTTTGGGCCTTACAGCTATCCTTGTATCTATCTATGTGCGATAGACATACGATCAGAGAGTAGGGTATGGAGAGTTCATTCCAAAATAAGCTTAAATGATCACTTGGATGTTTGGGTGTGTATGTGTGGTTCTAAAATATATACAAGAAACATAACAGTATTAGCCTTCAATAATATCATTTCATATATAAATTAATAACCCATTGTTATTAGTCTTGAATAATTAAATTAAATAGATAATTATCAAAGAGTCATCAAGTTACCAAAAAAACTCAATGTTATATTCATATTCCAAAAGTGTGACTCATAAAACATCAGGCAAGTAAGCTATATTAGCAAGAAGTATTTCACCATGTCCACGTGTATCTACTCTAATATGCATTGCAAACATAAAGCATGAAAAAGAACGATTTGGGGACTTATAATAAATCAGGTATTATTTATACTAACAATATTTAGCGGTCTAATTTTAGGTAAGAGGTGGTTTGATTCACATTTGTGTCTTTTTGTTTTACCTTGCTATGCCTTGTAGATGCTGTGTCAGGATCAACCCAGAGAGAGGGACAAAGGCACGACAGGGAAAGGTGACCAGCAAGAAGAGCGGGGAAATGGTTCATAAGAAAGGGACATCCCTGAATCCTCATGTTTGCACCCTCCTGCGGAAGCTCATGGATTTCGAGTGGGACTTTGTGTGAGTTTAACAATCACATCCCTGACTCTGTCTGTAGAGACAAACCCTCCATATCTCACTCAATTACTGAAAATCCCTTTATGTCTGTGTCTCACTTATTCACAATGTTATTTTTATATTTAATTTTGCTTAAAATGTTCAACCTGGCATTATTTATACGTTTAATAATTGACCATATTGAGCCAGCACACAGTATTGTTCAACAGTATTGTTCTGTCTAGTGAACCCCCGCAGTGTAACGGGGGAGGCTATTTCATTTTGAAACAGAAAAGTTACAGTATTTACTCAGTCCACAAAGTACAAATGTTTTAAGCCCGTCACTTACTCATACACTCACACATGAATTCATTCATTCACAACAGTATTTTTATTTGTAATGGCTATTTTTGTATTTTTGAATTTTATTCTATTTACAATGTTCAACCTGGCATTATTTCTACGTTTAATATTGAAGATGTTTAGCCAGCACGCAGTATTGTTCAATAGGATGGTTCTGTCTAGTGAACCCCCTCAGTGTAACAGGGGAGGCTATTTAATTTTGAAACAGAAAGGTTATGGTATTTACTCAGTCCATGGACTCAGATATTCATACACAGTCAAATATACACCCTCACTCAGTCAGTCAGATACACACACACACACACACACACACACACTGTGTCTCTTACTCACTCACAACTCATCACACCATTTTTATTTGTAAGAGCTTGAGTATTTGGATGTTATTTTCTGTCAAACTCAGGTTATTATAATAAACAAGAATAATATGAATATGCCATGTTGTTGTGTTTATTGTTCAAAATTGTTATTTTTCATTTGCTTGTTAGTTTTTATAGATGCTTAAGATACTGTAATTTGTGGAATTATTACAGGAAATTATTGGACATTTTGATTACAACAAGTTACTGTATTTCTCTGATACAGTAGAGATACTGTAAATTGTACAGTATCTTGCTGGTGAAACTGCAACCAATAAATTACTGTATTTGGAATTATTACAGCAAGTTACTGTATGCTTTGATTACAGTAAGCTGCTGTATTCTTTTGATACAGTACAGATACTGTAAATTTTACAGTAACTTACTGGCGAAACTGCTGCCAGTATTTTACTGTAATTTCTGAAATATTACAGCAAATTACTGTATGCTTTGATTACAGTAAGCTGCTGTATTCTTTGATACAGTACAGATACTGTAAATTTTACAGTAACTTACAGGAGAAACTGCTGCCAGTATTTTACTGTAATTTTTGAATTATTACAGCAAATTACTGTATGCTTTGATTACAGTAAGTTGCTGTATTCTTTGATACAGTACAGATACTGTAAATTTTACAGTAAAATACTGGCAGCAGTTTCTCCTGTAAGTTACTGTAATTTTACAGGAAAAAGTTTTACAGTGCAGTCTTTTGAGCCTCTGGCAGTGATTATAGCATAGTATCGAGATTTTGAGGAAGTGTGACAAAACTTTCTTTTTCCTTAGTAGATCATAAGTCCTTGAATAGAAAAACGACTCACTGAAATCAGTTGAGAAATGTAAATGTTAAAGTGCCTTTTATCCAGAAAAACGGCAGCTCCTCCGTTTAGTTTACAGGCCATTCCTTACCTCCCCAATATGGCGGTAACGGTGACGTATCGCAGCAATGGGCTGAAGCCAAGCCCCCAGGAACAGTGCTTTGAAGCAAATTTCCGTAGTGGCCAAACGGAGGTACTACAACTTCCATGTTGGTCACATGATGCCAATGGGCGCCAAAAAGACTTTTTCCCATAGATATGTGTAACTCAGCGGATAATTCTTTTTAAGGTAAATCAACTTCCCAGTACGAACACTTGAATAGCCCTTATTTAAATTATTAGGTCCTAAAATTGTAAAATGCACTAATCACTTAAAGGGACTGTTTGTAACTTTGTAAGCGTATAAATGTAGCGGGTCGGTGTATTCCTCTAGTCTTTAAACAATCCTAAAGACTAAAGAGCATTGTGAATGTCATTTCTCAGATAGGACTCTGCAGCTCAAAGTGCCAACAACATAGAAACTGTCCTGTGAGTGTATTTAGTATCGAGGTGTCGTGATGAAGAGAAATAATGTGTG
>NW_027428209.1:0-12076 GCF_043250625.1 Sebastes fasciatus | reverse complement strand
TATCAGACACTAAGACATCATATAAAAAACTAATATCAGGACATCTAGTCATCATATAAAACTAATATCAGACACTAGACATCATATAAAACTAATATCAGACATCTAGTCATCATATAAAACTAATATCAGACACTAGACATCATATAAAACTAATATCAGACATCTAGTCATCATATAAAACTAATATCAGACACTAGACATCATATAAAACTAATATCAGACATCTAGACATCATATAAAACTAATATCAGACATCTAGTCATCATATAAAAACTAATATCAGACATCTAGACATCATATAAAACTAATATCAGACATCTAGTCATCATATAAAACTAATATCAGACATCTAGACATCATATAAAACTAATATCAGACATCTAGACATCATATAAAACTAATATCAGACATCTAGACATCATATAAAACTAATATCAGACATCTAGTCATCATATAAAACTAATATCAGACATCTAGACATCATATAAAACTAATATCAGACATCTAGACATCATATAAAACTAATATCAGACATCTAGACATCATATAAAACTAATATCAGACATCTAGTCATCATATAAAACTAATATCAGACATCTAGACATCATATAAAACTAATATCAGACATCTAGACATCATATAAAACTAATATCAGACATCTAGACATCATATAAAACTAATATCAGACATCTAGTCATCATATAAAACTAATATCAGACATCTAGACATCATATAAAACTAATATCAGACATCTAGACATCATATAAAACTAATATCAGACATCTAGTCATCATATAAAACTAATATCAGACATCTAGACATCATATAAAACTAATATCAGACATCTAGTCATCATATAAAACTAATATCAGACACTAGACATCATATAAAACTAATATCAGACACTAGACATCATATAAAACTAATATCAGACATCTAGTCATCATATAAAACTAATATCAGACACTAGTCATCATATAAAACTAATATCAGACACTAGACATCATATAAAACTAATATCAGACACTAGTCATCATATAAAACTAATATCAGACATCTAGTCATCATATAAAACTAATATCAGACACTAGTCATCATATAAAAACTAATATCAGACACTAGACATCATATAAAACTAATATCAGACATCTAGTCATCATATAAAACTAATATCAGACATCTAGACATCATATAAAACTAATATCAGACATCTAGTCATCATATAAAAACTAATATCAGACACTAGACATCATATAAAACTAATATCAGACACTAGACATCATATAAAACTAATATCAGACATCTAGTCATCATATAAAACTAATATCAGACACTAGTCATCATATAAAACTAATATCAGACACTAGACATCATATAAAACTAATATCAGACACTAGTCATCATATAAAACTAATATCAGACATCTAGTCATCATATAAAACTAATATCAGACACTAGTCATCATATAAAACTAATATCAGACATCTAGTCATCATATAAAACTAATATCAGACATCTAGACATCATATAAAACTAATATCAGACATCTAGTCATCATATAAAACTAATATCAGACACTAGTCATCATATAAAACTAATATCAGACACTAGACATCATATAAAACTAATATCAGACACTAGACATCATATAAAACTAATATCAGACACTAGACATCATATAAAACTAATATCAGACATCTAGTCATCATATAAAACTAATATCAGACATCTAGACATCATATAAAACTAATATCAGACATCTAGACATCATATAAAACTAATATCAGACATCTAGTCATCATATAAAACTAATATCAGACATCTAGACATCATATAAAACTAATATCAGACATCTAGACATCATATAAAAACTAATATCAGACATCTAGTCATCATATAAAACTAATATCAGACATCTAGACATCATATAAAACTAATATCAGACATCTAGACATCATATAAAACTAATATCAGACACTAGACATCATATAAAACTAATATCAGACATCTAGTCATCATATAAAACTAATATCAGACATCTAGTCATCATATAAAACTAATATCAGACACTAGTCATCATATAAAACTAATATCAGACATCTAGTCATCATATAAAACTAATATCAGACATCTAGTCATCATATAAAACTAATATCAGACACTAGTCATCATATAAAACTAATATCAGACATCTAGACATCATATAAAACTAATATCAGACATCTAGACATCATATAAAACTAATATCAGACACTAGACATCATATAAAACTAATATCAGACACTAGTCATCATATAAAACTAATATCAGACATCTAGTCATCATATAAAACTAATATCAGACACTAGTCATCATATAAAACTAATATCAGACATCTAGTCATCATATAAAACTAATATCAGACACTAGTCATCATATAAAACTAATATCAGACATCTAGACATCATATAAAACTAATATCAGACACTAGTCATCATATAAAACTAATATCAGACACTAGTCATCATATAAAAACTAATATCAGACACTAGTCATCATATAAAACTAATATCAGACACTAGACATCATATAAAACTAATATCAGACATCTAGACATCATATAAAAACTAATATCAGACATCTAGTCATCATATAAAACTAATATCAGACACTAGACATCATATAAAACTAATATCAGACACTAGTCATCATATAAAACTAATATCAGACACTAGTCATCATATAAAACTAATATCAGACACTAGACATCATATAAAACTAATATCAGACACTAGTCATCATATAAAACTAATATCAGACATCTAGACATCATATAAAACTAATATCAGACACTAGTCATCATATAAAAACTAATATCAGACATCTAGTCATCATATAAAACTAATATCAGACACTAGTCATCATATAAAACTAATATCAGACACTAGTCATCATATAAAACTAATATCAGACACTAGACATCATATAAAACTAATATCAGACATCTAGTCATCATATAAAACTAATATCAGACATCTAGTCATCATATAAAACTAATATCAGACACTAGACATCATATTAAAACTAATATCAGACATCTAGTCATCATATAAAACTAATATCAGACACTAGACATCATATAAAACTAATATCAGACATCTAGTCATCATATAAAACTAATATCAGACATCTAGACATCATATAAAACTAATATCAGACACTAGACATCATATAAAACTAATATCAGACATCTAGACATCATATAAAACTAATATCAGACACTAGACATCATATAAAACTAATATCAGACATCTAGTCATCATATAAAACTAATATCAGACATCTAGACATCATATAAAACTAATATCAGACACTAGTCATCATATAAAACTAATATCAGACATCTAGACATCATATAAAACTAATATCAGACACTAGACATCATATAAAACTAATATCAGACATCTAGTCATCATATAAAACTAATATCAGACATCTAGACATCATATAAAACTAATATCAGACATCTAGACATCATATAAAACTAATATCAGACATCTAGACATCATATAAAACTAATATCAGACACTAGTCATCATATAAAACTAATATCAGACACTAGTCATCATATAAAACTAATATCAGACATCTAGACATCATATAAAACTAATATCAGACACTAGTCATCATATAAAACTAATATCAGACACTAGACATCATATAAAACTAATATCAGACACTAGACATCATATAAAACTAATATCAGACACTAGTCATCATATAAAACTAATATCAGACACTAGTCATCATATAAAACTAATATCAGACATCTAGTCATCATATAAAACTAATATCAGACACTAGTCATCATATAAAACTAATATCAGACATCTAGTCATCATATAAAACTAATATCAGACACTAGTCATCATATAAAACTAATATCAGACATCTAGTCATCATATAAAACTAATATCAGACACTAGACATCATATAAAACTAATATCAGACACTAGTCATCATATAAAACTAATATCAGACACTAGTCATCATATAAAACTAATATCAGACATCTAGTCATCATATAAAACTAATATCAGACATCTAGACATCATATAAAACTAATATCAGACATCTAGACATCATATAAAACTAATATCAGACATCTAGACATCATATAAAACTAATATCAGACATCTAGACATCATATAAAACTAATATCAGACACTAGTCATCATATAAAACTAATATCAGACATCTAGACATCATATAAAACTAATATCAGACACTAGTCATCATATAAAACTAATATCAGACATCTAGACATCATATAAAACTAATATCAGACACTAGACATCATATAAAACTAATATCAGACACTAGACATCATATAAAACTAATATCAGACATCTAGACATCATATAAAACTAATATCAGACACTAGTCATCATATAAAACTAATATCAGACACTAGTCATCATATAAAACTAATATCAGACACTAGACATCATATAAAACTAATATCAGACACTAGACATCATATAAAACTAATATCAGACACTAGTCATCATATAAAACTAATATCAGACACTAGTCATCATATAAAACTAATATCAGACATCTAGTCATCATATAAAACTAATATCAGACATCTAGTCATCATATAAAACTAATATCAGACATCTAGTCATCATATAAAACTAATATCAGACACTAGTCATCATATAAAACTAATATCAGACATCTAGTCATCATATAAAACTAATATCAGACACTAGACATCATATAAAACTAATATCAGACACTAGTCATCATATAAAACTAATATCAGACACTAGTCATCATATAAAACTAATATCAGACACTAGTCATCATATAAAACTAATATCAGACATCTAGACATCATATAAAACTAATATCAGACATCTAGTCATCATATAAAACTAATATCAGACATCTAGTCATCATATAAAACTAATATCAGACATCTAGACATCATATAAAACTAATATCAGACATCTAGTCATCATATAAAACTAATATCAGACATCTAGACATCATAAAAAAACTAATATCAGACATCTAGTCATCATATAAAACTAATATCAGACATCTAGTCATCATATAAAACTAATATCAGACATCTAGTCATCATATAAAACTAATATCAGACACTAGTCATCATATAAAACTAATATCAGACACTAGACATCATATAAAACTAATATCAGACATCTAGACATCATATAAAACTAATATCAGACATCTAGTCATCATATAAAACTAATATCAGACACTAGACATCATATAAAACTAATATCAGACATCTAGTCATCATATAAAACTAATATCAGACATCTAGACATCATATAAAACTAATATCAGACACTAGTCATCATATAAAACTAATATCAGACACTAGACATCATATAAAACTAATATCAGACACTAGTCATCATATAAAACTAATATCAGACACTAGACATCATATAAAACTAATATCAGACATCTAGACATCATATAAAACTAATATCAGACACTAGTCATCATATAAAACTAATATCAGACACTAGACATCATATAAAACTAATATCAGACATCTAGTCATCATATAAAACTAATATCAGACATCTAGTCATCATATAAAACTAATATCAGACATCTAGACATCATATAAAACTAATATCAGACATCTAGACATCATATAAAACTAATATCAGACATCTAGTCATCATATAAAACTAATATCAGACATCTAGTCATCATATAAAACTAATATCAGACATCTAGTCATCATATAAAACTAATATCAGACACTAGTCATCATATAAAACTAATATCAGACATCTAGTCATCATATAAAACTAATATCAGACACTAGACATCATATAAAACTAATATCAGACACTAGTCATCATATAAAACTAATATCAGACATCTAGACATCATATAAAACTAATATCAGACATCTAGTCATCATATAAAACTAATATCAGACACTAGTCATCATATAAAACTAATATCAGACATCTAGACATCATATAAAACTAATATCAGACATCTAGTCATCATATAAAACTAATATCAGACATCTAGTCATCATATAAAACTAATATCAGACATCTAGACATCATATAAAACTAATATCAGACATCTAGTCATCATATAAAACTAATATCAGACACTAGTCATCATATAAAACTAATATCAGACATCTAGTCATCATATAAAACTAATATCAGACACTAGTCATCATATAAAACTAATATCAGACACTAGTCATCATATAAAACTAATATCAGACATCTAGACATCATATAAAACTAATATCAGACATCTAGTCATCATATAAAACTAATATCAGACACTAGACATCATATAAAACTAATATCAGACATCTAGACATCATATAAAACTAATATCAGACATCTAGTCATCATATAAAACTAATATCAGACACTAGTCATCATATAAAACTAATATCAGACATCTAGACATCATATAAAACTAATATCAGACATCTAGTCATCATATAAAACTAATATCAGACATCTAGTCATCATATAAAACTAATATCAGACATCTAGACATCATATAAAACTAATATCAGACATCTAGTCATCATATAAAACTAATATCAGACACTAGTCATCATATAAAACTAATATCAGACATCTAGTCATCATATAAAACTAATATCAGACACTAGTCATCATATAAAACTAATATCAGACATCTAGTCATCATATAAAACTAATATCAGACACTAGTCATCATATAAAACTAATATCAGACATCTAGTCATCATATAAAACTAATATCAGACATCTAGTCATCATATAAAACTAATATCAGACACTAGACATCATATAAAACTAATATCAGACATCTAGACATCATATAAAACTAATATCAGACATCTAGTCATCATATAAAACTAATATCAGACATCTAGTCATCATATAAAACTAATATCAGACACTAGTCATCATATAAAACTAATATCAGACATCTAGTCATCATATAAAACTAATATCAGACACTAGTCATCATATAAAACTAATATCAGACACTAGACATCATATAAAACTAATATCAGACACTAGACATCATATAAAACTAATATCAGACACTAGACATCATATAAAACTAATATCAGACACTAGACATCATATAAAACTAATATCAGACACTAGACATCATATAAAACTAATATCAGACACTAGTCATCATATAAAACTAATATCAGACACTAGTCATCATATAAAACTAATATCAGACACTAGTCATCATATAAAACTAATATCAGACATCTAGTCATCATATAAAACTAATATCAGACACTAGTCATCATATAAAACTAATATCAGACATCTAGTCATCATATAAAACTAATATCAGACACTAGACATCATATAAAACTAATATCAGACATCTAGACATCATATAAAACTAATATCAGACATCTAGTCATCATATAAAACTAATATCAGACATCTAGACATCATATAAAACTAATATCAGACATCTAGTCATCATATAAAACTAATATCAGACACTAGTCATCATATAAAACTAATATCAGACACTAGTCATCATATAAAACTAATATCAGACACTAGACATCATATAAAACTAATATCAGACATCTAGTCATCATATAAAACTAATATCAGACACTAGACATCATATAAAACTAATATCAGACACTAGTCATCATATAAAACTAATATCAGACATCTAGACATCATATAAAACTAATATCAGACATCTAGTCATCATATAAAACTAATATCAGACACTAGTCATCATATAAAACTAATATCAGACATCTAGTCATCATATAAAACTAATATCAGACATCTAGACATCATATAAAACTAATATCAGACATCTAGTCATCATATAAAACTAATATCAGACATCTAGTCATCATATAAAACTAATATCAGACATCTAGTCATCATATAAAACTAATATCAGACACTAGACATCATATAAAACTAATATCAGACATCTAGTCATCATATAAAACTAATATCAGACACTAGACATCATATAAAACTAATATCAGACATCTAGTCATCATATAAAACTAATATCAGACATCTAGTCATCATATAAAACTAATATCAGACACTAGACATCATATAAAACTAATATCAGACATCTAGTCATCATATAAAACTAATATCAGACACTAGACATCATATAAAACTAATATCAGACATCTAGTCATCATATAAAACTAATATCAGACATCTAGTCATCATATAAAACTAATATCAGACACTAGACATCATATAAAACTAATATCAGACATCTAGTCATCATATAAAACTAATATCAGACATCTAGTCATCATATAAAACTAATATCAGACACTAGACATCATATAAAACTAATATCAGACATCTAGACATCATATAAAACTAATATCAGACACTAGACATCATATAAAACTAATATCAGACATCTAGTCATCATATAAAACTAATATCAGACATCTAGTCATCATATAAAACTAATATCAGACACTAGACATCATATAAAACTAATATCAGACATCTAGTCATCATATAAAACTAATATCAGACATCTAGACATCATATAAAACTAATATCAGACATCTAGTCATCATATAAAACTAATATCAGACATCTAGACATCATATAAAACTAATATCAGACATCTAGTCATCATATAAAACTAATATCAGACACTAGTCATCATATAAAACTAATATCAGACACTAGTCATCATATAAAACTAATATCAGACACTAGTCATCATATAAAACTAATATCAGACACTAGACATCATATAAAACTAATATCAGACATCTAGTCATCATATAAAACTAATATCAGACATCTAGTCATCATATAAAACTAATATCAGACATCTAGTCATCATATAAAACTAATATCAGACATCTAGTCATCATATAAAACTAATATCAGACACTGGTCATCATATAAAACTAATATCAGACACTAGACATCATATAAAACTAATATCAGACATCTAGTCATCATATAAAACTAATATCAGACATCTAGTCATCATATAAAACTAATATCAGACATCTAGTCATCATATAAAACTAATATCAGACACTAGTCATCATATAAAACTAATATCAGACACTAGACATCATATAAAACTAATATCAGACACTAGTCATCATATAAAACTAATATCAGACACTAGACATCATATAAAACTAATATCAGACATCTAGTCATCATATAAAACTAATATCAGACATCTAGACATCATATAAAACTAATATCAGACATCTAGACATCATATAAAACTAATATCAGACATCTAGTCATCATATAAAACTAATATCAGACATCTAGTCATCATATAAAACTAATATCAGACATCTAGACATCATATAAAACTAATATCAGACATCTAGTCATCATATAAAACTAATATCAGACATCTAGTCATCATATAAAACTAATATCAGACATCTAGTCATCATATAAAACTAATATCAGACATCTAGACATCATATAAAACTAATATCAGACACTAGTCATCATATAAAACTAATATCAGACATCTAGACATCATATAAAACTAATATCAGACACTAGTCATCATATAAAACTAATATCAGACACTAGTCATCATATAAAACTAATATCAGACACTAGTCATCATATAAAACTAATATCAGACATCTAGTCATCATATAAAACTAATATCAGACATCTAGTCATCATATAAAACTAATATCAGACACTAGTCATCATATAAAACTAATATCAGACACTAGTCATCATATAAAACTAATATCAGACATCTAGTCATCATATAAAACTAATATCAGACACTAGACATCATATAAAACTAATATCAGACATCTAGACATCATATAAAACTAATATCAGACATCTAGACATCATATAAAACTAATATCAGACATCTAGTCATCATATAAAACTAATATCAGACATCTAGTCATCATATAAAACTAATATCAGACATCTAGACATCATATAAAACTAATATCAGACACTAGACATCATATAAAACTAATATCAGACATCTAGTCATCATATAAAACTAATATCAGACATCTAGACATCATATAAAACTAATATCAGACACTAGACATCATATAAAACTAATATCAGACATCTAGTCATCATATAAAACTAATATCAGACATCTAGTCATCATATAAAACTAATATCAGACATCTAGACATCATATAAAACTAATATCAGACATCTAGTCATCATATAAAACTAATATCAGACATCTAGTCATCATATAAAACTAATATCAGACACTAGACATCATATAAAACTAATATCAGACATCTAGTCATCATATAAAACTAATATCAGACACTAGACATCATATAAAACTAATATCAGACATCTAGTCATCATATAAAACTAATATCAGACACTAGACATCATATAAAACTAATATCAGACATCTAGTCATCATATAAAACTAATATCAGACACTAGACATCATATAAAACTAATATCAGACATCTAGACATCATATAAAACTAATATCAGACACTAGACATCATATAAAACTAATATCAGACATCTAGTCATCATATAAAACTAATATCAGACACTAGTCATCATATAAAACTAATATCAGACATCTAGACATCATATAAAACTAATATCAGACACTAGTCATCATATAAAACTAATATCAGACATCTAGACATCATATAAAACTAATATCAGACACTAGACATCATATAAAACTAATATCAGACACTAGTCATCATATAAAACTAATATCAGACATCTAGACATCATATAAAACTAATATCAGACACTAGTCATCATATAAAACTAATATCAGACATCTAGACATCATATAAAACTAATATCAGACACTAGACATCATATAAAACTAATATCAGACACTAGTCATCATATAAAACTAATATCAGACACTAGTCATCATATAAAACTAATATCAGACACTAGACATCATATAAAACTAATATCAGACATCTAGTCATCATATAAAACTAATATCAGACATCTAGACATCATATAAAACTAATATCAGACACTAGTCATCATATAAAACTAATATCAGACATCTAGACATCATATAAAACTAATATCAGACACTAGTCATCATATAAAACTAATATCAGACATCTAGTCATCATATAAAACTAATATCAGACATCTAGACATCATATAAAACTAATATCAGACACTAGTCATCATATAAAACTAATATCAGACATCTAGTCATCATATAAAACTAATATCAGACACTAGTCATCATATAAAACTAATATCAGACATCTAGACATCATATAAAACTAATATCAGACATCTAGTCATCATATAAAACTAATATCAGACACTAGTCATCATATAAAACTAATATCAGACATCTAGTCATCATATAAAACTAATATCAGACATCTAGTCATCATATAAAACTAATATCAGACATCTAGTCATCATATAAAACTAATATCAGACACTAGTCATCATATAAAACTAATATCAGACACTAGACATCATATAAAACTAATATCAGACACTAGACATCATATAAAACTAATATCAGACACTAGACATCATATAAAACTAATATCAGACATCTAGTCATCATATAAAACTAATATCAGACATCTAGTCATCATATAAAACTAATATCAGACATCTAGACATCATATAAAACTAATATCAGACATCTAGACATCATATAAAACTAATATCAGACATCTAGACATCATATAAAACTAATATCAGACATCTAGACATCATATAAAACTAATATCAGACACTAGACATCATATAAAACTAATATCAGACATCTAGACATCATATAAAACTAATATCAGACATCTAGACATCATATAAAACTAATATCAGACATCTAGACATCATATAAAACTAATATCAGACACTAGACATCATATAAAACTAATATCAGACACTAGACATCATATAAAACTAATATCAGACATCTAGTCATCATATAAAACTAATATCAGACACTAGACATCATATAAAACTAATATCAGACATCTAGTCATCATATAAAACTAATATCAGACATCTAGACA
>NW_027428208.1:80000-100000 GCF_043250625.1 Sebastes fasciatus | reverse complement strand
GATGTTTCTGAAACATTTAACGTTTTTCTCGAATATCTCCCGAACCGAACGTCGTAGACACTTGGAAACGTGCTCTGTCTGACATAATTCGACCACGCTGAACACGCCTGTCGTGGTTGTGAGTCTCTACGACCTTCCGTTCCAGAGATATACATTTTTTGATATAAAAAAGTTGCGTAACTTCGCAACCGAAAGTCGCACAGACTTGTCAGTGCCATCAGTGGAAAGAACGACCCCGAAAATGGGGGGGTACGTCAAGGTCTCATCGCTCTGTCATGTTCACACAAAGAGTTAATGAGGATGATCAAGGATGATCAATTTGATCATCGTGGTTATCATGCCCTTACCTAACCCTAACCCTAACCCTAACCCTAACCCCTAACCCTAACCCTAACCCTAACCCTAACCCTAAACCCTAAACCCTAACCCTAACCCTAACCCTCTTCATCGAGGGTAAGTCACTTCCAAGCTAGCGCGCGGCTAATTAGCAACCCATATCTCCTGATCCAAAAGTTGTAGACACTTGGAAATGTGCTCTTTCTGACATAATTCGACTACGCTGAACACGCCTGTCTTGGTCCTGAGTCTCTACGAACTTCCGTTCCCGAGATAAAACACAATCCCACTCAGGGAAATGGCACAAAAAAAAAAAACGAAAAAAAAAAAAAAAAAAGTTCACTACAAACCGATACCAATCGACTCAGAATTGCCTGAAACGTGCTCCTAGACACAATTTGGGGGTCGTTTTTGGCCTCAACACTTGGTCAGATTTTCACCCGCGTGCGTCCCATTAGCGAACAATAGGCGAACGTTTTCTCGAATATCTCCCGAACCGAACGTCGTAGACACTTGGAAATGTGCTCCGTCTGACATAATTCGGCCACGCTGAACACGCCTGACTTGAATCTGAGTCTCTACGACCTTCCGTTCCCGAGATACAACACAATTCCACTCGAGCAAAAACCAAAATGTGCCATAACTCAAGAACGAAAGGTTGTAGAGACTCAGGACCAAGACCAGCGTACGCAAGGAGCCCTAAAATATTAAACAAAACTGATCCCGAGTCTTTGCGACATTCCGTTCCAAAGATATAGCCCAAAACCCACTCGAGCAAATTTCCAGATGAAGTTTTTATCCCCTTAACCTAACCCTAACCCTAACCCTAACCCTAACCCTAACCCAAGACTAGCGTACTCAGGGAGCCCTAAAATACAAAATAAAACTGATCCCGAGTCTTTACGACATTCCGTTCCAAAGATATAGCCCAAAACCCACTCCGGGAAATTTCCAGATGAAGTTTTTATCCCCTTAACCTAACCCTAACCCTAACCCTAACTCCCTACCTGGACCCCAACCCCCTAACCTTACCCTGACCCAACCTTCTTACCCTAACCCTAACCCCCTACTTGAACCCCAACCCCCTAACCTTACCCTGACTCAACCATCTTACCCTAACCTCTACCCCAACCCTAACCCTAACCACATCCTGGTCCTCCGCCTCATCTGGGAGTCGAACCCGGGTCTCCCGGGGTGGAGAGCTGCTCCAGCCACCTCACCCATCCATCCCGACAGGAACAGGAACCAGCTCTCACACACAAAGCATCATACAGCCACACACACTTACATACAGATCTTTAGGCCAGTGCAAATAAACCTCCACCGGATCCATCAACCCCAACCATAACCCAAACCTAACCCTAACCCTAACCCTAACCCTTTGAGCGATAAAGGCTATAACCCGCGAAATGCCGCTTGCGGCTTTAATTTTTTTTGTCATGAGGGTATGAAGAAGTGACTCCTTGCTACCATCTCTAAGACAGACAGTGAACATTAGTGAACAACTAGTGAGCCAAAAACTGAACCTGTACACTTAAACACACATGCATAGTTTCACATTGTAGGTAAACAAAGACCCAAACCGAGCTGTTTGCTGATAAGCAGGTCGCTCTGCAATTACTGCAGATGTACCCGGTCTCCATGACAACAGCTTTTCCCTGACAGGTCCCAACTTTGATGCTGCGATCACCGAGGCTGCCTCCGATAACGAGGCTGCGGTTGGTAAAATAGAAACGTGTGACTCTTTTCTCTTCGTCTCTGTCTCCATGTTTGTTTGGCTGAGTGAACATGAATAACTGATTGTAATTTTAGGCCAAGAGTTACAGAAACTGAGATCATTATCGGAGAGGCATTTGTTCATTATTATTATTATTAAGGAGGCATTTTATTTTATATTATTATGTGGATGGGAACTGCTTCTCAGTCTTCTGCCTGATCAACTGAAGTCTGGGGGAATCAGTAGCGCCAGAGGCTACATCAGGATGTGAAAGAGAGGAGCTGCAGTGTTAGAGGTCTCGCCCATGATGACCGATGTTATGAGAATAAAAGCTTTGTAATTATCTCATTTTATCTACACGGTCGAAAAGCTACATCCAAACATTTAGCACATTTCTCTATGAGCTTTGGCTGGTGAAAGTAATTAAAGGTAATTTCAGTGCTATTAATGAACCTCACATTGAGCATAATTATACTAAAGTTGCATGTGAAGAGGAAAGGGAACCCTGATGCATTTATTTCAACTAATAAAGATCAAAGTTTGGTTAAACTGCCTCCTTCATGAGTCCATACAGCACACACCTGAGTGGCTCTTCTACCTCTGGGACAGGTGCAACATATCAGAGCAATCAACCTTAGAGGCCTGAGACCAAACACAAGAAATCAACCATCACAAGCCAGAGAAATAGAAAACAACTCAAACTAGAAAAATAATCCACATAATAAATCTATATTTATGCAAAAAAGCTCCAATTCAATGGTCTATATGACTCATTTAGAGTCAAATAGACCATAAAGCAGGGGATGCTTTAGGGCGGGGCTACTTTGTGATTGACAGGTTGCTGTCCGTGTTTCGTCTTACAACTTTAAACTTTTAACAGAGTGTTTTCACTTCATCAAAGTTAATTATAAAATTTTTGGTCTCCTGAAAATGTTTTATTCAGCGTTCACCAAGATGGAGACGGCCCAAAAAACCAAGATGGAGACATCCAAATTGCTGAACTTGAGGCTTCAAAACATCAGTCCTCAAACCAATGGGTGACATCACGGTGACTACGTCCACTTCTTGTATACAGTCTATGTAACCGACGCCATTATACATTTTATTTTAAGGATATCAGTTTACATGCAGACCAGCTTTTACT
Organism: Sebastes fasciatus; assembly: GCF_043250625.1. Lineage (NCBI taxonomy): Eukaryota > Metazoa > Chordata > Actinopteri > Perciformes > Sebastidae > Sebastes > Sebastes fasciatus. The sequence continues at coordinate 96,803 of NW_027428208.1, read as the reverse complement.
ATGAGATAGTAACGTATTATTTTAATTAAATACAGGCAGATATACTTCACCTTACCTTTACCGTTGCCTTTTAGTTGGTGCTTTACCATTTACATGTGTGCTTCCATTGTTGTGTGACGTCAAACAACTGCTTCTTCATGCAGTCGATGGATTTTCCAGAGTTTACAAGTAGGAACTCCGAGTGGCTCTCCATTGAACTTTTTCTAGTAGGTTGAACATTTTCGAGTTCGAGTTGTCTGGATGTCTGGACCTATGTTGTTGATCTAGACCCAGCTGATGGAAAGAACTACATGGTTGGGCTTAAAACTACTATGTTTGTACGGTGAAAACGTGACTGGACGTTGTGACATGAACAGCGGTCTCCTGGGATGAAAGCCTTGTGTTAGTTGGATGGTTGATTTCTTGTGTTTGGTCTCAGGCCTTTAAGGTTGATTGCTCTGATTTGTTGCACCTGTCCCAGAGGTAGAAGAGCCACTCAGGTGTGTGCTGTATGGACTCATGAAGGAGGCATTTTTAACCAAACCTGGATCTTTATTAGTTGAAATAAATGCATCAGGGTTATGAGTGTGCAGCCCCTCAATAGAATAACCTCAGTTTTTCAGTTTGCCATGGACAGTAATGCATTCAGGTGTCAAACCATAGTAGCTTACATACCAACATGTTATAGAGATTGCTGAGGTACAACATTGTGGAGATGAAAGCAAAAACAATTACATTTAGCTGTAGGAAGCTGACTAATACATGATGCTGCTGTTAGAGATAAATCAGGTCAATGAATTGTCTTTTAGGCAGAGACGTGTGAAAACAAGAAACAGCTGGTTGCCATATTCTCAACCACCTCACAATTCACCAGTCTACACAAATCAGCTCATCACACCCAATAACTTTGTGTCACCTGCATTATGTTGTCACGTTTCTTTGCAACGTTTCCTCATACAACGGTCGTATGATTTCTAACGAAAAGTTATTCATCATTTTTCGTGCATTGTCCTACGAAATGTCCAGCAACACGTGACACACTATTTCCGCTCCAGTCTTTTCAAAATAAAACTACTTAGTTAGGTTCAGGTAAAGATGGTGGTTTGAGTTAAAATAACTCCAGAAGTGCCGTAACTTAAGTACAGAAGTTACGTGATAAATAAATCAACATTGACTTCTGGTTTCACACGGGACCTGAACAGTGGTCTCCTGGTGAACGTCTAGTGTTTTTAGACCCCCCCCATCCACTCCGACCTCCTCCCTACACGGTCTTCGTCGCTCTTTATACTTCCTGGTTCACAATTACATGGATTACATATGAATTGATTTTGTGGGATATGTATTTGAATTACAGCTACAGTGTATGAGAACAGCCTGTTCTTTGCTTCTTGTTATTTCAGTTTTACAGTAAATGAATAATGCATGAAATGATACGTAATAGGTCTCGAATCCCTTTTCAATTTAATGCTTGACCGCATCAGCTCGATGTCCATCCCAGGAAGATATATTTGTGGATTCCCTCCAGTGGGTTGAAGACATGACAGGCCATGTAATTCAATGAGAGTTACCCAGCACACGGCCTCACGGGAGCTGCCTCCCATTATTGTCCATCATTACAGTCTGCAGCTCCGGCTGAAATGGGCTTTCTAAGCCTCATGTTGTGTTTCTGTGTGCGCTGCCTTCCACCAGTCAATCACCAAATTATTGCTTTTAGAAAGGAAAGTAGCTCACATTACAATGCATCTTAAAAAGTCAAGAGCATGTCATTTCCACTGCTGAGGACGCCAGAGAAGATGAAGATGAGCGTCATTAAAGTGGCTTTCTGCAACAGCTGTGAAATATTGATCAAACCAGCTGGGAGCTTCTTTCTCATGATAAGCACAAAGGAATTTCTGACAGACTTCAGGCCCATTCAATTACTGATGGAGCTCTCTGCCGTCCATTAAAGGGGGCACTGACTTCCTGTCGTCAACCGACAGATTCTCCGAGATGTGACTGTGAATAAGTCCAGCACATAACCCCCCGTAAAAACACAAATTATAAATAATCTGAGGCAGATTTTGTTACCTTCAAACCAGAACTGAAACAATTAGTCAATTAATTGCCAACTACTTTTGATAATCAATTAATCATTTTTAAGTTTTTCATACTAAAATGTCAAACATTCTCCGGTTCTACTGTCTAAAATGTGAGGACTTCTACAAATCGTCCAAATCAAACGACAAAATACATCATGTGTCGTACACATTTAATCTGACACCTCAATCAGCAGGATGGTATCATTTGCCTTCCGAAACTGTTGAAAAATAAATGTTTTATGAAGTGTGGTTAAAGTTTAGGCACAAAAACTACTTAATTAGATTTAGAGAAAGATTATAGTTTGGGTTAAAGATTTTCTCAAAATGTTTCCTTAAAGCTTCAGTAGGCAGTATATTCCATAATAACCTTTCAGCATATTGTAATTGAAGTGTTCTGAGAGAAAACTAGACTTCTGCTCCTCCTCATGGCTCTGTTTTCAGACTTTAGACCATCTAGCCCGTGACAGGAGACTTGGGCCAATCACAGGTCATTTCATTGAGAGAGAGCATTCCTATTGGCTATGCTCCGGTCATGTGACTGGTAGTTTGGCGTTCCTTCAAGAGAATTCCGTTCTCTTAATACATCCATGGAGAATTCACAATGGCTACCACGACACAACCTTTCTCATTTTACAGCTAAACGGTATACTAGAGGATGATTCTGAAAACGTGAGGAGAGAAATAGGCATTAACGTAACAGAATATTGATTCATATTTGATCAGCGCTGCCTAGTTTCACCGTTTGATCGGAGTTCACGGGTGATTGACAGCTGGCTCTAATAGACGGCAGGAGGACAGCAGACCTCAGATCAGCTCTGACTGCTTGTTTTCCTCCGGTCTGTGAAATCTTGCAGATGCCGTTAGGAGCACCGGAGGACATCTGAGGACATCGGAGGACATCTGAGGACATCGGAGGACACAGAGGAACATGTTTTTTTTCAGGTTACCTGTTTCATGTACTACTGTCACGATATAGCGACCGTTTTATAAAAATAGCTTTTTTTAATCATATTTGCTCCGATCTCATCTACTGCTGTTTCAAGTATTTAAGGTTTTCTCCTTATCTTTGTCCGTTGCACGAAAGACCTCAGCAACCACAGTAAGGGAAGAAACGTAAGGTACCTCTGATTCTCTCTTAACTGCAACATGGCAGAGTTTATGGTGATAAATAAAGAAAATGAACGCATCCTGAGAAGAGTGTTCTGCGACCGGGAGAACCCAACGCATACGCTTAATGATGAGTAGTTGATTTTACACTATAGATTTGACTGGATGCTGCAGTACGTATGGTCTTGAAGCCGGGTGCTGCCGAAGACGTGGCGCACAGAGACATCAGCCTCAAAACGCCCCTATTTAGGGGGAGAGCCAGTCTGGAAACATGACTTTGAGGCAGCTTACATCTACACTCGCAACTCTCCGAATAAGCTTGACTAACCTGGAGGTTTGTTTTCAATCTATCTGAACGTCAGACTTCTTTTTGTCTCCATGTTCACAGATCTCAGATTTTAATTTAAACAATGTTATTATTATCATTGATAGAAATGGACAATGAAATAACATCCCAAGTTCTAATAAACTGGAGTTATCGTTTAAATCAGATGTGTAGTTATTTACAGAGCCATCACTCTGGTTCAACAATATCTGGCCTCAGACCATAAAACCACTGCAATTATTTCTCAGACTCCCACCATGCTCCACTCTCAGCCTCATTATTATATCTCTCTCTCTCTCAAGATGTTTTTACCTTCAACAGCTCTGACATTATCAGAGATGGACCTTTTCAAATCATCTTTGACATTTTCAAAAATGGCCCTTTTTGGACCATTTTTGTCTTTTTGATGTCAGAATTTCAATTTGCCATCCGGCTGTGGGGCTCGGTGGAAACCAGTGTCAGGCTTTGGGAAAGAGCAAATCTTTGTTATTGTGACTGCAGATGATGTGAAAAAGACGGTGAATCATTCATCAGTGTGGAAGCACGCCACGCTGATCAGTGTGACTGTAAAATACTTAGGGCTCCTCACCGGGACACCAAAGGCTGCCATTGATTGGCTGTGACATTTTCTTTAATGGTGATGACATTCTGTTTGTCTCATAGTGCTGTAGCTGCAGGTATCTGCCAGAGACTGTGGAGGTGTTAAGAGAGAAAAAAAGAAAACAAAATGCATTTCATCACATCATCTTTGTCACATCAGATGATTACAGGTCACTCATATCCCAATGCTTTCTATTCAGCCTCCAGCCAGAGACCTGGAAATTAATCCAGGTCCACCATCATAGGGGATGTTCCAAGACTGCTTGGTCTTGACTTGGCACTTGTTGGTCTTCAGTTGGGACTTGTTCTTGACTTGGTACTTAACATGAAACTACCTGGATTTGACTTGGGACTTGGTCTTGACTTGGGACTTGGTCTTGACTTGGGACTTGACTTGGGATTAGCTTGACTTGAGTTGGGAACAAATATAAAACCGAGGTATGAACATTAGTGTGTATGTGACACCTAGGTGTATATAATATGCAGTGAATTAAATAGAGGTCAACAAGGGGTCTTGGACACTTGAGACCCCTGAAAGCCTCAAAAACACATTTTTGTTTTTGTCTCCAGAGAAATGTTTGAAAAATGATTTGTCACTTGCAGTTGTCACTAAAATGTCTTTTAAAACTTTCTCCAGCAGTATTCATTATTAAAATTGTAAAACATTTCTTCACAAATATGAAGACAGAAACATATTGTTGGTGTTTCCTCTTATATTCGCATTGAATACCCCATTATTTTTGGTAAAAACCTTTTCCACTCTTGGGACTGGTCTACAATGGTAAAACCTTCTTCCATTGGTGGAACTGGTGTTACGATCAGTAAGAGGTTGGACTCAAATGCAGACACTGACAGCGGAGTGGCAGTGGAACAAAAGGCTTTATTGCCAAAAGCAGGAATTGTGAATGGGCAAGGGGAATGTCGAGGCTGGGGTGGAGCAGGGCAGGCAGGCAGGCAACAGGCAGGCGAGGATCCTGGAAACAGGAAACAAACATTAGATGTTGAGCAAATATCAAAAGGCTATGAACAAGCGAAACTCAGAAATAATGCTGAGCGGCCGAAGCGAAACTACCACTTGGGTTGAGTCAACAATCTGGCAATGAGTGACTGGAGAACTGGGTTATTTGAACTGGAGTAGATGATCGGATTGGAAGCAGCCGTGCATGATTTGGTGAGGTGGGTTGATTACTTCGGAGGCGCGGGAGAAGCAGAGCCTGCAGGGGAGGAGAAGCTCACACACACAAACAGCCAGACACACCCACACTAGACAGACAGGGAATAGGGAAACACAGGGAAAAACGGAATAGACACACTAGGAAGGCTGGTGGCCCGGATGGGACCGTAACAACTGGTCTACAATGGTAAAACCTTTTTCCATTGGTGGGACTGGTCTACAATGGTAAAACCTTCTTCCATTGGTGAGACTGGTCTACAATGGTAAAACCTTCTTCCATTGGTGAGACTGGTCTACAATGGTAAAACCTTCTTCCATTGGTGAGACTGGTCTACAATGGTAAAACCTTCTTCCATTGGTGGGACTGGTCCACAATGGTAAAACCTTCTTCCATTGGCGGTTTTGGTCCACAATGGTAAAACCTTCTTCCATTGGTGAGACTGGTCTACAATGGTAAAACCTTCTTCCACTGGTGGGACTGGTCCACAATGGTAAAACCTTCTTCCATTGGTGAGACTGGTCCACAATGGTAAAACCTTCTTCCATTGGTGAGACTGGTCTACAATGGTAAAACCTTCTTCCATTGGTGGGACTGGTCCACATGGTAAAACCTTTTTCCATTGGTGGGACTGGTCCACAATGGTAAAACCTTCTTCCATTGGTGGTTCTGGTCTACAATGCAGATGTGTAGTTTAGAGAGCCTAACGTTAGCTTGTAGCTACAACCGGAAAACCATCAGATTTTTTCTGATCAAACTCATTCATCTCAACCTTTGTTTTTCCAGTCCAGCATCCTCCGTGTAGGTTAACCAACTTCAGATGGCTTTATTTGTGTACACCTCTTTGAACAGGACCTTTCCATCATATTTCCATGAACAGTATTCCTGTAATCAACAATTCCACAATTATTCAACTTGAAATAAGTAGAAACTCAGAGCTCCTGTGTGTGGAATATCTCAGCTACAGTTTGGTTTAATTTACCGAGGTTCAGTGATATGGAACGCTCTGCCATCTCATATTTTAAAATTGGCACCAGAGCAATTTTAGAAAGCCGTTGTGGGTGAATCTAACCCCCTAACCCTAACCCTAACCCAGCAGGTTGTGTTTCAGGATAATTGGCACCAGTTGGAGAAGAAAGTCATGCAAATGTTGTCAGTAGGTGTATTTGAGCACCGAGCGCTGCCAGAAGCTGACATCTTTAATGGAACTGTGCATGTAGTGTGAAATGAAGAGATCGACAGGAGGTCGCTGCTGTGTCACCACTCTGATATTAACCGTGTCCTTCCACTGGTGGTGCATCAGAAGGAATAAACACAATAAAAACAGTCCTTATAATGTGGCTTCAAGTAGTAAAACACACTGTAGCTTTGGTCTCTGTGTATATTTGTGCCAACTGTAGACAGTTTACTGTAAAACGGAGTTGAAAGGAGACGTCTGTGAAATAAACATATTGAGCTGGGATCGGCTCCAGACCCCCCACAACCCTGAACAGGATAAGCAGTTACAGATAATGAATGGATGGATGGAATAAACATTGTCATAGCCCGGCTCTAGAACTGTGACAGAAACAGAAGACACACGGATTTACTGAATAAATAAAGTGATTTAAAAAACAAAATCTATGTAAAAAGTCAAAAGAATGTCTGGGAGGAATCTGTAGAGTCAGTAGTGTAGGGAGTGGATGTGAGAAAATGTGCTGCATGGATGTTGAGGAGGTCTGCCAGCCACAGACTGCTGCATGCTCTGGCTTTAAGCAGGTAGCACACCTGGCCCAGGTGTGTCCCATGCTGTTGATTAGCCTCATCAAGTCTGCAGCCCTGATGAGAGAAAGCAAACACAGTAGAGGATCCAAACACAGAGGGGCCGTCACAACATATTGACTTACATGGAAAGTAGCCACAAATAACAGAATCATATACGTTATTTTGCCGTGTGTTAATCCCATAATCCCTGACCTCCTTGTGGGTTTGTGTTTAAATCCACAAACAGTCTATAAGCAACAGTGGAAAACTTGCTGTCATATGAGAGTCATTTGGCAGCAATTAGTGAGCAATAATTATGAATTTCTGTTCACAAATGATCAATTTGAGAGCATTAATTATAAATTCAAGAGCATACGTGCACTAATTTGTTTCCTGGGTTCTTTACAACGTTGGTGAAATTCAGTTTCACATGTAACTCTGACTTTTAAAGTTTCAGACTTACACAGAATATTAAAACACTTCTTCTTGTTTTGTATTATGTCATTTTTGAAAGCATTTTAAAACAGGGTATAACAGCTCGGTTTGCTAATAAACCTCCTCAGAAAGAAGCCTTACGATGATGTTGGTTAAAGAGCGTCCATCCCTTCAGGCCATCTTTAAAAGTTAGTTCTCCAGCTGGAATAAGAGCTGCTCCCTGTGGTGTAGACCGGAGCTCCCTCGGTACACACTGAGACACCCAGAAACTGTCGTCTAAAGGGCAGCACTGTTCTGGGATGTTGTTGTTGTTGTTGTCATTTTAAGTTGTGGTATATCTGTCATTGTCATTCTGCCCCCTGATACTGTGAAGTTTCCTATCAAAATGTCCCTGAAATGAATTACCACCAAAACAGACGACAGATTGTCTCATAGAAATGAAAATAATACATCCACCTAAAATATGGTGGAGCGTTTAGTCAGCCTTTAGAGAACTCTGTAGCTTCTGTTTTACATTATATTCACAGTGGGTTGAATGTAAAGACTGTCCCCGCAACAGCAGCTACAATACTGAGGGGGGGGGGGCTTGGTAATGATTCACTACACCATGAATATGCAGATAAATAGATGAGCTGCACTCAAGGCCAGAGAATCACTGTGTCAATTCACAGCATCCAGGCTGAATTCAGACCTATTTACTGAAGAATCAGGGCCACATGATGTGAGAAGATAATTCAGCCTCCTCCTGACTGACCCAGCAGAAACACAGCCGTCTGATTGGTGGAAGCGTGTTGGCAGGAAGATCTGTGGCTGTTGCTCTGTGTGCATTAAATAATCTGACATTATTCTCTTGTGGCTCCGGTGTGAAGGATATGGTAAACCTGACTTTGTCTCATCTAAAAGTTTAGATGAGCTGCTGAACAGAATCAGCAACATCAAATTAAATCAAATATATGACTTTAAATATTGCTGCATGTTATCTGAACATCCACGGGGCATTTGTGTAGAGTTTACTCCAGTTTTTATGCTTTTTGCCTGTAAATCCAGAGTTTTCCTGTTGAGTTGAAGCGATCAACGTGTGGAGGTGATGAAAACAAGTACTGATGGACTTCAGTCTCTGACATGTTGTTTCTTTTCTTCAGCAGCCGAGTTTTAAATATCCTCCATCATATTCTGCTGTAATATTAATTACAGAAGTTAGGCAGAATAGTCCGTTGCTTTAAATGTTGCAGCCTCAACGAATTGTGGGACGGCATCATCTCCTTTCCTTTGGTAAAGGAGGGTCCAGTGTATCCTGTGCTAAAGTTTTAAGAAAGGAAGCATTGAAGCACCCTTCCTTAGCATTTAGAGAAGTCGAGCAGCTCTTATCATGGCTGCTACCAGATACTTCTGGGTCATTTCACTCCGTTAGGAACCTTCCTAAAAAAAAAACACTTTACGACTGCAGCCCTGTGGTCCTCGTCTCCAGGATTACCTGCCTTACCTCTGTCAGGCCTAATCTCACCATCCCCGCCTGCTTCCTTCAATAAAACACTTGTTTTTTCCTGCTGGTCCATGTGTCTGCATTTGATTCCAGCCTTTAAATGGGACACTCTGACATAGAGCCCACTTACTCTGGTCCAAACCTGGACAACATTATAATTTAATCCGGACCCTGACCTCCAGCTCGCTGAACGTGGCTGCTAACCTGAACGATGAGGTTAATGTGTCTTCACCTTTCTATCTCTGTGTTATCATGAAACCCTCTTTGTGAGAAATGCCACTTGTTATTCTCCTCAAACGTAAAGTCAATCAGCCTCGCAAATCAGATGAAGTCACTGCGTCAGAAGCTCACTAGCAGCCAAATAATACCAGAGAGGACTGCAACGATGCGTCATTGAGACCGACTCACAGCAACTTACAAATAATACCAGAGAGGACTGCAACGCTGCATCGTTGAGACCGACTCACAGCAACTTACAAATAATACCTGAGAGGACTGCAACACTGCGACTTTGAGACCGACTCACAGCAACTTACAAATAATACCAGAGAGGATTGCAACGCTACGACGTTGAGACCGACTCACAGCAACTTACTGCGATAATGAGTCTGAAAATGTCTGAGACGGACTGAGTAGAGAGAGAAAGCGAGAGAGAGAGAGAGAGAGTAACAATGATAATAACATGAACAGGTCAGATGAGAGGTGCTCTTCATCACACAGTCCAACAGATAATAACTCTGTTATAGTGGTGAGCGTCCGTCTGCATGGAGATGTGTGTCAGACACTCGTCTCTGTAACAGGACATCCTTGATGTCTCTTATCAAGGCTGTGCAGGAGGTTGGTATGCATGGCCGTGGATTACCATCTTTGTGAGGACCAGTTTCGTGGTAGGTAGTGAGGACATTGCGGCCGGCCCTCTTTACTTCAAAGGGCTGTTTGAAGCTTAAGACTTGCTTTTAAGATTAATGCCGGGTTCACACTACACCAGAATCCAGCTGATTCTGGACCTGATTCCTCCTGATGATTGTTTGCTGCTTCTAAAGATGATCTTTCCAGATGTTCCAGTGGTGTGAGGTATGTTCAGAGTGTTTTTTTAACATCCCCTGATCGGCTCTGAAGTCCATCCTGGCCACGGCGATTTCAAATGTTAAATATTAAACAAATTCAATATTAATGATGGGATATCCTGTTGTGTGTGTGGGGAACGCCGGGGAACGCCGGGGACTGCCGGGGAACGCCAGGGAACGCCGGGGAACGCCGATGACGCCATCACGTAGGAAATGAACTGATGCTGGCAGGAAATAATTTAGAAAATGTTTCACACGTGGACATGAGTCTAGTATCAGAGACGTCTTCATCCCTCCATCTCTACAGAGGACGGGACTGTTGTGTCTTTTCATCGGTTCAGTCCGGTTCCACTGCTTCATGTGTTAAAACGGGAGCACATCATCTCTCGAGGTCTGGTGGGACTTGATTTAATGAAAACACACTCAGTGAGTCATCAAAGACACATTTCAGTAATGATGGACATGCTGCTAATAAAAGCTGCTTTTTAATTAAAAGCATCATGTTAGGAGGAACAATATGAAGCAGCTGTGATGTTCTCTGGAGACTTTAAAGATTAATAAAGGCTCTTCCTTCAGCAGCTGGTTGATGGTCCGACTCTACGGAGGCCAACAGAGTGTTTCAGCTGTCAGTCATCAACAATATGAAGCAGCTGGTTGATGGTCCGACTCTACGGAGGCCAACAGAGTGTTTCAGCTGTCAGTCATCAACAATATGAAGCAGCTGGTTGATGGTCCGACTCTACGGAGGCCAACAGAGTGTTTCAGCTGTCAGTCATCAACAATATGAAGCAGCTGGTTGATGGTCTGACTCTACGGAGGCCAACAGAGTGTTTCAGCTGTCAGTCATCAACAATATGAAGCAGCTGTGATGCTCTCTGGAGACTTTAAAGATTAATAAAGGCTCTTCCTTCAGCAGCTGGTTGATGGTCCGACTCTACGGAGGCCAACAGACGAACGTGTTTCAGCTGCCAGTCATCAACAGTGTCGTCACTCAGGCAGTAATGACGGTTCAAAGACCAATCAGGAACGGGTCTGACGTCACATGATGGATTTATTCTTATAATGTATTTGTGACATTCGCTCTGTGATATTAAATAATATTAATTATTCATTAATTAATTATTAAAAGCCATTTGATTTCACTTTGGTGTTTTCTTGATATTCTTCAAGATACTTTTCTATTAAATCTTCTTAGGATATTTCTCTATTTACTGGTTCCCACAGGAAGTACCCTTTCAGAGTAATAAATACCAGTTTACTGGTTCCCACAGGAAGTACCCTTTCAGAGTAATAAATACCAGTTTACTGGTTCCCACAGGAAGTACCCTTTCAGAGTAATAAATACCAGTTTACTGGTTCCCACAGGAAGTACCCTTTCAGAGTAATAAATACCAGTTTACTGGTTCCCACAGGAAGTACCCTTTCAGAGTAAAACAGGCTGATCAGAGCAGCTCTCACTGCGCATGCGCAGTCGCTCCTCAGACTCCAGACTCTCAGACCTGCAGTGGTCGGCTCGCACACAGAGCTGCTTTTCCTGCACACACGCGCACACACGCACACGCCTCTCCGTGCGGAGCTGCGAGCAGCAGCAGACACTCGACCAGCAGCTGGATGCAGACAGACAGAGAGAAAGAGAGACAGACAGATAGGACCGACAGCTGGACAGGTGAGTTCACCTCCACCTTCCTCCGCCGTCCGAACCGAACCGAACCGAACCGAGTCACAGTCGGACGGGTTTATCTTCCAGCTGTTTGTGAGGCGACAGATTGAGACAGATGTTACAGACACAACTCGAGACAGAAATAGAGCTGAAATAGAGCTGAATGAGAGCTGAAATAGAGCAGAAATAGAGCTGAAATAGAGCTGAATGAGAGCAGAAATAGAGCAGAAATAGAGCTGAAATAGAGCTGAATGAGAGCAGAAATAGAGCTGAAATAGAGCAGAAATAGAGCTGAAATAGAGCAGAAATAGAGCTGAATGAGAGCAGAAATAGAGCTGAATGAGAGCAGAAATAGAGCTGAAATAGAGCAGAAATTGAGCAGAAATAGAGCAGAAATAGAGCTGAATGAGAGCAGAAATTGAGCAGAAATAGAGCTGAATGAGAGCAGAAATAGAGCTGAAATAGAGCAGAAATTGAGCAGAAATAGAGCAGAAATTGAGCAGAAATAGAGCTGAAATAGAGCTGAAATAGAGCAGAAATTGAGCTGAATGAGAGCAGAAATAGAGCTGAATGAGAGCAGAAATTGAGCTGAAATAGAGCAGAAATAGAGCTGAAATAGAGCTGAAATAGAACTGAATGAGAGCAGAAATAGAGCTGAAATAGAGCAGAAATTGAGCTGAATGAGAGCAGAAATAGAGCTGAAATAGAGCAGAAATAGAGCTGAATGAGAGCAGAAATAGAGCTGAAATAGAGCAGAAATTGAGCAGAAATAGAGCTGAAATAGAGCTGAAATAAAGCAGAAATAGAGCTGAATGAGAGCAGAAATAGAGCTGAAATAGAGCTGAATGAGAGCAGAAATAGAGCAGAAATAGCTGAAATAGAGCTGAAATTGAGCAGAAATAGAGCAGAAATAGAGCTGAATGAGAGCAGAAATAGAGCTGAAATAGAGCAGAAATAAAGCTGAAATAGAGCTGAAATAGAGCAGAAATTGAGCAGAAATAGAGCTGAATGAGAGCAGAAATAGAGCTGAAATAGAGCAGAAATTGAGCAGAAATAGAGCAGAAATAGAGCTGAATGAGAGCAGAAATTGAGCAGAAATAGAGCAGAAATAGAGCTGAATGAGAGCAGAAATAGAGCTGAAATTGAGCTGAAATAGAGCAGAAATAGAGCAGAAATAGAGCTGAAATAGAGCAGAAATTGAGCTGAATGAGAGCAGAAATAGAGCTGAAATAGAGCAGAAATAGAGCTGAAATAGAGCTGAAATAGAGCAGAAATTGAGCTGAATGAGAGCAGAAATAGAGCTGAATGAGAGCAGAAATAGAGCTGAAATAGAGCAGAAATAGAGCTGAAATAGAGCTGAAATAGAACTGAATGAGAGCAGAAATAGAGCTGAAATAGAGCAGAAATTGAGCTGAATGAGAGCAGAAATAGAGCTGAAATAGAGCTGAATGAGAGCAGAAATAGAGCTGAAATAGAGCAGAAATTGAGCAGAAATAGAGCTGAAATAGAGCTGAAATAAAGCAGAAATAGAGCTGAATGAGAGCAGAAATAGAGCTGAAATAGAGCTGAATGAGTGCAGAAATAGAGCAGAAATAGCTGAAATAGAGCTGAAATTGAGCAGAAATAGAGCTGAATGAGAGCAGAAATAGAGCAGAAATAGAGCTGAATGAGAGCAGAAATAGAGCTGAAATAGAGCTGAATGAGAGCAGAAATAGAGCTGAAATAGAGCTGAATGAGAGCAGAAATAGAGCTGAAATAGAGCTGAATGAGAGCAGAAATAGAGCAGAAATAGAGCAGAAATAGCTGAATGAGAGCAGAAATAGAGCTGAAATAGAGCAGAAATAGAGCTGAATGAGAGCAGAAATAGAGCAGAAATAGAGCTGACAGAGGTGCGTTAATCTGCTGAGAGATGGAAGCAGCAGCAGAGGTCACTGAGATCTACCTGAAACACCTGAGCTCCACCTGAGCTCCACCAGCAGGAACTACTGGTAATACTGGTAATAGATGGTTTAACTGGTAATACATGGTTTAACTGGTAATAGATGGTTTAACTGGTAATACATGGTTTAACTTGTAATACATGGTTTAACTGGTAATAGATGGTTTAACTGGTAATACATGGTTTAACTGGTAATACATGGTTTAACTGGTAATACATGGTTTAACTGGTAATAGATGGTTTAACTGGTAATACATGGTTTAACTGGTAATAGATGGTTTAACTGGTAATACATGGTTTAACTGGTAATACATGGTTTAACTGGTAATACATGGTTTAACTGGTAATAGATGGTTTAACTGGTAATACATGGTTTAACTGGTAATAGATGGTTTAACTGGTAATACATGGTTTAACTTGTAATACATGGTTTAACTGGTAATACATGGTTTAACTGGTAATACATGGTTTAACTGGTAATAGATGGTTTAACTTGTAATACATGGTTTAACTGGTAATAGATGGTTTAACTGGTAATACATGGTTTAACTGGTAATACATGGTTTAACTGGTAATACATGGTTTAGAAGGAAGGAAAGAGGCTGGGTGACGTGTCATCAATGCATCATCAGCTACACTGCGCATGTCTTAAAGGTCACATATTATGCAAAATGCACTTTTCCATGTCTTTTAAACATCAATATCTGTCCCCAGTGTGTCTACAGGCCACCATAGTATCATAAAAGACCATCCTCTCTCTTTTTCTCCTGCTCCGTTTGTCCGGAAATGGGTGCAGAAATAAAAACTCGCTTTTTTCCTAGTCTTCTGACGTCATTAGGCAGAAATGCAAGCCACGTGAGGGTTTCCTGGTCGAACCAGAGAGAACCTTCAGTAGCTGACCCCGCCCCACAGCGCGTCACTGTCTCTCCTCCTCAACCGAACTTGAGCAAAGTCTGCAAGAACCAGCAGAACAGGCTTCATGTACTCCCATCATCTAAATATAACATGTTCTTTCACAAAGGCTTTATGTAATTACACTGTTTAAACAGATGATATTTATATATTATATATATTTGATGTCATGCATGTAGCAGAGTACAGGTAGTAAATAGTGACTTGTAAGCAACACAACACATTTCTGTTTCACAGTCAAACTTTATTTGAGTTGACAGATGACAATATTAATTATTCACAGCATGTTTAATCATCTCACCTGTTAGTTAGTTATGTTAACATGGTACAGGAGAAAGTCTTCAGCTCTGGTAAACTATGGTAAGCTAAGCTCCGGTGGTCTGTAGTCATGGTAACACAGAGACAGCTACTACTGTAAATAATATACCATTACTCTGATCTTCCATACATTTATCTTTTAGCAGAAATAATGAACTGACTACTGTTTCACATCTTCTATTTTCCACCCTGATGGTCGCTGTGTTTACACACCGTCTCATAGCGGTAGCATGTAGCTAACCCGTTAGCTCTGTATCTCCCATCTGCTTTCAGCTATCTGCTCTCAGCTGTCTGCTCTCAGCTGTCTGCTCTCAGCTATCTGCTCTCAGCTATCTGCTCTCAGCTGTCTGCTCTCCTCTGGGATGATTCTGTCGGTCATTTCTCACAGATGGATCTGTAAAGACAGACGTAAAACAGAGTGTATGTTTACGGTTTACAGAGTTGATGCATGAGGTAAACACTGAGTTAACTAACAGAGCTATAAATAGTATTATTTACCTGAGAGAAACCGTCAGGAAAACCTGGAATCTGGACCGCAGATGTTCATCATGTGTCGCCGATTTCTGATCAGATTCCTCCGGTAACGTGCGCTGGGTGAAGTTTCTGGTTTATAAACTTTAAAGTGGTTTATAAACTTTATTCTAGCTGCTATCTCTCCACTCGTCTCTCTCTCTCTCTCTCTCTCTCTCTCGAGAGAGAGAGAGAGAGAGAGAGAGAGAGAGAGAGCTTCTCCGGGAGGGAGGGGGAGGGTGACGTTGAGGACGTTTGATTGACAGAAAACGCTGACCAATCAGAGCAGAGTGGGAGGAGACAGGCTGTGAATCAGTGGTTTTCAGACAGAGGCTGAATTAGGCTCTGAGGCAGGCAGACTCAGGCTGCAGTATGAGAAGAATAAAGGGTTTTTTGAACATTGCAGCATGTAAACATGTTCTAGTGCAACATTAAAATACATCTATGAACCTGGAAATGAGCATAATATGTGACCTTTAAAGCCTGTTTTGATAATGCACAGGCTGAGTGTAGCCGGATCGTGATCCGGATCGCCACCAAAATCTAATGGATTGTTCATTGTGCCACACCCCACCCCTCCAAAAGATGTCATTCAAATCCATGGCGGACTGTTGGAGTAATCATCCAAACGGACAAACCAACAAACCAACAAACCAACGCCGGTGAAAACATAACCTCCTTCCTAGGCCTTCGGCCTTGGCGGACGTAATTATATAATATAGGAATATATGTCATTCATGATATATTGATCCAACTTAAAACCAGCCCAGTGTTGACAACTCTTCTCCACTGAAAGCAGCACACTGAGCTGTAAACCCAACGCTGACATGAGTAATCATGACATCATAAAGGTTGACGCCGTTCAAACGTAACGTTCACGTGACACAGAACAAGTGAACCATGAAAACAACAAGAACAATTCAACACTTTAAGTACGTGATCATTTGAGACCGATGCACGCCAGACAATAAAATAATAAACATTTTAAAAATTAAGTAAAAACTAGATTAATGAAATGAAAAAATAACAAATAACATTAAACAACTTAAATACAATAAAATAAGTTATTAATGAAATAACAATAAAATATAAAAACGTTTTACAACTTAAAGACTTTACAATAAGTACCTGAGCAGGTAGTATACAGAGTACCTGAGCAGGTAGTGAACAGAGTACCTGAGCAGGTAGTATACAGAGTACCTGAGCAGGTAGTGAACAGAGTACCTGAGCAGGTAGTGAACAGAGTACCTGAGCAGGTAGTATACAGAGTACCTGAGCAGGTAGTGAACAGAGTACCTGAGCAGGTAGTGAACAGAGTACCAGAGCGGGTAGTGAACAGATTACCTGAGCAGGTAGTCAACAGAGTACCTGAGCAGGTAGTGAACAGAGTGCCTGAGCAGGTAGTGAACAGAGTTCCTGAGCAGGTAGTGAACAGAGAACCTGAACAGGTAGTGATCAGAGTACCTGAGCAGGTA
>NW_027428208.1:0-75000 GCF_043250625.1 Sebastes fasciatus | reverse complement strand
GGCTTCTTTTTAATAATCAGCAGCGTGTGGGAGGATTGTTCTACTTATTCATCTACTCATTTCCTCTCTATTTATAAGGATGCATGTCACAGAGAAGTCTGTCTGTGTCTGGCCTTCAGGGCCTTTTAGGCAGCGAGCTCATCAATAAACATTTTAATTATGAATATGGAACGACTGCAGTCATCTCAGATCTGTGAGTTAGTTATTTACCTGCAGCCGACACTTAATACCCCGTGAACGAACTGTGGAGACGAGGCTGGAGACTCTCTGACCATCGACTGGCTTCCTTCAAATGGTGTCATGTAGTTAATGTTAGAAAATGATTAGTATGAGTATTAGTATGAGTATGAGTATTAGTATGAGTATTAGTATTAGTATGAGTATTAGTATGAGTATTAGTACTAGTATTAGTATGAGTATTAGTATGAGTATTAGTATCAGTATGAGTATGAGTATGAGTATGAGTTTTAGTATGAATATTAGTATGAGTATTTGTATTAGTATGATTATTCGGGGCTGCTTCAGTATAGACCTTGCCTATAGATGGGGGCCGTTTCCTCGCCGTGAGGTCTCAGTGTGCCGGCTGATATCCTGATACCAGTTAGTGGGACACGGCGCCGCATTAAATGGAAACATTATTAATCATCACGCCCACCTCCCTGCGTAACCACGAGGACACGGGTCCTCGTTTAGCACGCCGTCATGGCAACTAACACCAAATGAAGAGCTGATATTAGAAACGCCATCTGATTTATGAAACTTTGTGTGTTTCAGAGGGATGAATTCCACTAACAAATATATAATATATATTTAATAATATAATATATATATAATATAATATCCTCTTCCAGATCATCAGAATGCTAATTATCTCCATGGTAACAGGACACATTATATCTCCATGGTAACAGGACACATTATATCTCCATGGTAACGGGACACATTATATCTCCATGGTAACGGGACACATTATATCTCCATGGTAACGGGACACATTATATCTCCATGGTAACAGGACACATTATATCTCCATGGTAACGGGACACATTATATCTCCATGGTAACGGGACACATTATATCTCCATGGTAACAGGACACATTATATCTCCATGGTAACGGGACACATTATATCTCCATGGTAACGGGACACATTATATCTCCATGGTAACGGGACACATTATATCTCCATGGTAACGGGACACATTATATCTCCATGGTAACAGGACACATTATATCTCCATGGTAACGGGACACATTATATCTCCATGGTAACGGGACACATTATATCTCCATGGTAACGGGACACATTATATCTCCATGGTAACAGGACACATTGTATCTCCATGGTAACGGGACACATTATATCTCCATGGTAACGGGACACATTATATCGCCATGGTAACGGGACACATTATATCTCCATGGTAACAGGACACATTATATCTCCATGGTAACAGTACACATTGTATCTCCATGGTAACGGGACACATTGTATCTCCATGGTAACAGGACACATTATATCTCCATGGTAACGGGACACATTATATCTCCATGGTAACGGGACACATTATATCTCCATGGTAACAGGACACATTATATCTCCATGGTAACAGGACACATTATATCTCCATGGTAACAGGACACATTGTATCTCCATGGTAACAGGACACATTATATCTCCATGGTAACAGGACACATTATATCTCCATGGTAACAGGACTGGGATTCAAAGTCAGTTACCACTTCAACAAATAACGAAGGTTAAACCTGGAGATCTAGAGAAGCCACTGAGAACTCCCAGCATGCAACACCAACAAGAACTCTGATCACTCCTTAATCCTTCCCTGATGAGGACATCAGCTCCAGGTGTGTGATGAGGACATCAGCTCCAGGTGTGTGGAGCAGATGATGTCCTCATCAGCTCCAGGTGTGTGGAGCAGATGATGTCCCCATCATCTCCAGGTGTGTGGAGCAGATGATGTCCTCATCAGCTCCAGGTGTGTGGAGCAGATGATGTCCTCATCCGCTCCAGGTGTGTGATGAAGACATCAGCTCCAGGTGTGTGGAGCAGATGATGTCCTCATCAGCTCCAGGTGTGTGTCTCCCCACAGCTGCTCCCGATACTCTCAGATGGGAGTGGGTGGAGCCACCGGGCAGGAATGTAGCTGCCTCTCAGCTCCGTCCTCCATCTGAGACAGTGTGTCCAGTGTGACAGTCAGATTCAATCAGGGGAAGACGTGTGAATATCTGCATCACACTTTCCTGTTCATGACTTCGTCCTGTCCTTGTCTCTCTCCCTCCCGGCTTAGTTATTCTCTCTGGACATGAGGAGACACCTGAAGGATCGTTTCACCAGCTCTGACCGGCCGCTCGTCCTGCAACAAACGTAGAAGATGCAGCGACTCGAGCGTCCACAACAGCGATGGAGTGCTGTCTGTTGAAGTATGCGTGCACACGCACGGTTAACTTGTTGTGTGTTATGTCCTCTCATTGTTCTCAGTGTTGTTGTGTTTTCTGTCCTCTCATTGTTCTCAGTGTTGTGTTTTCTGTCCTCTCATTGTTCTCAGTGTTGTTGTGTGTTATGTCCTCTCATTGTTCTCAGTGTTGTTGTGTGTTATGTCCTCATTGTTCAGTGTTGTTGTGTTTTCTGTCCTCTCATTGTTCTCAGTGTTGTTGTGTGTTATGTCCTCTCATTAGTCTCAGTGTTGTTGTGTGTTATGTCCTCTCATTGTTCTCAGTGTTGTTGTGTGTTATGTCCTCATTGTTCTGTGTTGTTGTGTTTTCTGTCCTCTCATTGTTCTGTGTTGTTGTGTTTTCTGTCCTCTCATTGTTCTCAGTGTTGTTGTGTGTTATGTCCTCTCATTAGTCTCAGTGTTGTTGTGTGTTATGTCCTCTCATTGTTTTCAGTGTTGTTGTGTTTTCTGTCCTCTCATTGTTCTCAGTGTTGTTGTGTTTATGTCCTCTCATTGTTCTCAGTGTTGTTGTGTGTTATGTCCTCTCATTGTTCTCAGTGTTGTTGTGTGTTATGTCCTCATTGTTCTCAGTGTTGTTTGTTATGTCCTCTCATTGTTCTCAGTGTTGTTGTGTTTTCTGTCCTCTCATTGTTCTCAGTGTGGTTGTGTTCATGTCCTCTCATTGTTCTCAGTGTTGTTGTGTTTTCTGTCCTCTCATTGTTCTCAGTGTTGTGTGTTATGTCCTCTCATTGTTCTCAGTGTTGTGTTTTCTGTCCTCTCATTGTTCTCAGTGTTGTTGTGTTTTCTGTCCTCTCAGTGTTGTTGTGTTTTCTGTCCTCTCATTGTTCTCAGTGTTGTTTGTTATGTCCTCTCATTGTTCTCAGTGTTGTTGTGTGTTATGTCCTCTCATTGTTCTCAGTGTTGTGTTTTCTGTCCTCTCATTGTTCTCAGTGTTGTTGTGTTCATGTCCTCTCATTGTTCTCAGTGTTGTTGTGTTTTCTGTCCTCTCATTGTTCTCAGTGTTGTGTGTTATGTCCTCTCATTGTTCTCAGTGTTGTTGTGTTTATGTCCTCTCATTGTTCTGTGTTGTTGTGTGTTATGTCCTCTCATTGTTCTCAGTGTTGTTGTGTTTTCTGTCCTCTCATTGTTCTCAGTGTTGTTGTGTTTTCTGTCCTCTCATTGTTCTCAGTGTTGTTGTTTTTATGTCCTCTCATTGTTCTCAGTGTTGTTGTGTTTTCTGTCCTTCGCAGGGAAACACTGATGCTGAGCTGATCCACCAGGACGCCGACAGCTAAGGAAAAAGAGGACGTCTATATTTGAATTCAATTCAATTCAATTTATTTTTATATAGCGTCAAATCATAACAGAAGTTATCTCGAGACGCTTTATATATAGAGCAGGTCTTAGACCGTACACCAGAGTTTAGAGACCCAACAAGATCCACCAAGACCCACCAAGACCCACCAAGATCCACCAAGATCCAACAAGATCCACCAAGACCCAACAAGATCCACCAAGACCCAACAAGACCCTACAAGATCCACCAAGATCCACCAGGATCCAACAAGACCCTACAAGATCCAACAAGATCCACCAAGACCCAACAAGATCCTACAAGATCCACCAAGATCCACCAAGATCCACCAAGATCCACCAGGATCCACCAAGACCCACCAAGATCCACCAAGATCCAACAAGACCCACCAAGACCCACCAAGACCCACCAAGACCCACCAAGACCCACCAAGACCCAACAAGATCCTCCAAGATCCACCAAGATCCACCAAGACCCCCCAAGATCCACCAAGACCCAACAAGACCCAAAAAGATCCACCAAGATCCTCCAAGATCCACCAAGATCCACCAAGACCCAACAAGACCCACCAAGACCCAACAAGACCCAACAAGATCCACCAAGATCCTCCAAGATCCTCCAAGATCCACCAAGATCCAACAAGATCCAACAAGACCCACCAAGACCCAACAAGACCCAACAAGACCCAACAAGACCCAACAAGACCCACCAAGACCCAACAAGACCCACCAAGATCCACCAAGACCCAACAAGACCCAACAAGATCCACCAAGATCCTCCAAGATCCTACAAGATCCACCAAGATCCACCAAGACCCAACAAGACCCAACAAGACCCAACAAGACCCAACAAGACCCAACAAGATCCACCAAGACCCAACAAGATCCTACAAGATCCACCAAGATCCACCAAGATCCACCAGGATCCAACAAGACCCAACAAGATCCTACAAGATCCAACAAGATCCAACAAGATACACCAAGACCCAACAAGATCCTACAAGATCCACCAAGATCCTACAAGATCCACCAAGATCCAACAAGATCCACCAAGATCCACCAAGACCCAACAAGATCCACCAGGATCCACCAAGATCAACCAAGATCCACCAGGATCCAACAAGACCCAACAAGATCCTCCAAGATCCACCAGGATCCACCAAGACCCACCAAGACCCACCAAGATCCACCAAGACCCAACAAGACCCAACAAGACCCACCAAGATCCACCAAGATCCACCAAGACCCACCAAGACCCAACAAGATCCTCCAAGATCCACCAAGATCCACCAAGACCCAACAAGACCCACCAAGATCCACCAAGACCCAACAAGACCCAACAAGATCCACCAAGATCCACCAAGACCCAACAAGACCCACCAAGATCCACCAAGACCCAACAAGACCCAACAAGATCCAACAAGATCCACCAAGACCCAACAAGACCCAACAAGACCCACCAAGACCCAACAAGACCCAACAAGATCCACCAAGATCCACCAAGATCCTCCAAGACCCAACAAGACCCAACAAGATCCACCAAGATCCACCAAGATCCTCCAAGATCCTCCAAGATCCTCCAAGATCCACCAAGATCCACCAAGATCCACCAAGATCCACCAAGATCCACCAAGACCCAACAAGACCCACCAAGATCCACCAGGATCCAACAAGACCCACCAAGACCCACCAAGACCCACCAAGACCCACCAAGACCCTCCAAGATCCACCAAGATCCACCAAGACCCAACAAGATACACCAAGATACACCAAGACCCAACAAGACCCAACAAGATCCTCCAAGATCCACCAAGATCCACCAAGACCCAACAAGATCCACCAAGATCCACCAGGATCCAACAAGACCCAACAAGATCCTACAAGATCCAACAAGATCCACCAAGATCCTCCAAGATCCTCCAAGATCCAACAAGATCCACCAAGACCCACCAAGACCCAACAAGATCCACCAAGACCCAACAAGACCCACCAAGATCCACCAAGACCCAACAAGACCCAACAAGATCCTCCAAGATCCACCAAGATCCAACAAGACTCACCAAGATCCACCAAGACCCACCAAGACCCACCAAGATCCAACAAGACCCAACAAGATCCACCAAGATCCTCCAAGATCCACCAAGATCCAACAAGACCCACCAAGATCCACCAAGACCCAACAAGATCCACCAAGACCCAACAAGATCCACCAAGATCCACCAGGATCCAACAAGACCCAACAAGACCCAACAAGATCCTACAAGATCCACCAAGATCCAACAAGATCCACCAAGATCCACCAAGACCCAACAAGACCCACCAAGATCCACCAAGATCCACCAAGACCCAACAAGACCCAACAAGACCCTCCAAGATCCACCAAGATCCACCAAGACCCCCCAAGATCCACCAAGACCCAACAAGACCCAAAAAGATCCACCAAGATCCTCCAAGATCCACCAAGATCCACCAAGACCCAACAAGACCCACCAAGACCCAACAAGACCCAACAAGATCCACCAAGATCCTCCAAGATCCTCCAAGATCCACCAAGATCCAACAAGATCCAACAAGACCCACCAAGACCCAACAAGACCCAACAAGACCCAACAAGACCCAACAAGACCCAACAAGACCCACCAAGACCCAACAAGACCCACCAAGATCCACCAAGACCCAACAAGACCCAACAAGATCCACCAAGATCCTCCAAGATCCTACAAGATCCACCAAGATCCACCAAGACCCAACAAGACCCAACAAGACCCAACAAGACCCAACAAGACCCAACAAGATCCACCAAGACCCAACAAGATCCTACAAGATCCACCAAGATCCACCAAGATCCACCAGGATCCAACAAGACCCAACAAGATCCTACAAGATCCAACAAGATCCAACAAGATACACCAAGACCCAACAAGATCCTACAAGATCCACCAAGATCCTACAAGATCCACCAAGATCCAACAAGATCCACCAAGATCCACCAAGACCCAACAAGATCCACCAGGATCCACCAAGATCAACCAAGATCCACCAGGATCCAACAAGACCCAACAAGATCCTCCAAGATCCACCAGGATCCACCAAGACCCACCAAGATCCACCAAGACCCAACAAGACCCAACAAGACCCACCAAGATCCACCAAGATCCACCAAGACCCACCAAGACCCAACAAGATCCTCCAAGATCCACCAAGATCCACCAAGACCCAACAAGACCCACCAAGATCCACCAAGACCCAACAAGACCCAACAAGATCCACCAAGATCCTCCAAGATCCACCAAGACCCAACAAGACCCACCAAGATCCACCAAGACCCAACAAGACCCAACAAGATCCAACAAGATCCACCAAGACCCAACAAGACCCAACAAGACCCACCAAGACCCAACAAGACCCAACAAGATCCACCAAGATCCACCAAGATCCTCCAAGACCCAACAAGACCCAACAAGATCCACCAAGATCCACCAAGATCCTCCAAGATCCTCCAAGATCCACCAAGATCCACCAAGATCCACCAAGATCCACCAAGATCCACCAAGACCCAACAAGACCCACCAAGATCCACCAGGATCCAACAAGACCCACCAAGACCCACCAAGACCCACCAAGACCCACCAAGACCCTCCAAGATCCACCAAGATCCACCAAGACCCAACAAGATCCACCAAGATACACCAAGACCCAACAAGACCCAACAAGATCCTCCAAGATCCACCAAGATCCACCAAGACCCAACAAGATCCACCAAGATCCACCAGGATCCAACAAGACCCAACAAGATCCTACAAGATCCAACAAGATCCACCAAGATCCTCCAAGATCCTCCAAGATCCAACAAGATCCACCAAGACCCACCAAGACCCAACAAGATCCACCAAGACCCAACAAGACCCACCAAGATCCACCAAGACCCAACAAGACCCAACAAGATCCTCCAAGATCCACCAAGATCCAACAAGACTCACCAAGATCCACCAAGACCCACCAAGACCCACCAAGATCCAACAAGACCCAACAAGATCCACCAAGATCCTCCAAGATCCACCAAGATCCAACAAGACCCACCAAGATCCACCAAGACCCAACAAGATCCACCAAGACCCAACAAGATCCACCAAGATCCACCAGGATCCAACAAAACCCAACAAGACCCAACAAGATCCTACAAGATCCACCAAGATCCAACAAGATCCACCAAGATCCACCAAGACCCAACAAGACCCACCAAGATCCACCAAGATCCACCAAGACCCAACAAGACCCAACAAGACCCTCCAAGATCCACCAAAATCCACCAAGACCCAACAAGATCCACCAAGACCCAACAAGACCCAACAAGACCCAACAAGACCCAACAAGACCCAACAAGACCCAACAAGATCCTCCAAGATCCACCAAGATCCACCAAGACCCAACAAGATCCACCAAGATCCACCAGGATCCAACAAGACCCAACAAGATCCACCAAGATCCACCAGGATCCAACAAGACCCAACAAGATCCTACAAGATCCAACAAGATCCAACAAGATCCACCAAGATCCTCCAAGATCCAACAAGATCCACCAAGATCCACCAAGACCCAACAAGACCCAACAAGATCCACCAAGACCCAACAAGATCCTCCAAGCGCGCTGTGGCCAGGAAAAACTCCCCGTTTAGCAGGAAGAAACCTGGAGCTTGTCCTCCGTCACCGTCCCTCATCTGCAGCTCGCTGATGAAACTCCTCCCAACACAATATTAAATAACCCGCCTCCCTCACCCCGCCACCTCCCTCACCCCGCCACCTCCCTCACCCCGTCACCTCCCTCACCCCGTCACCTCCCTCACCCCGTCACCTCCCTCATCCCGCCACCTCCCTCATCCCGTCACCTCCATCACCCCTGTCACCTCCCTCACCCCGTCACCTCCCTCACCCCGTCACCTCCCTCACCCCGTCACCTCCCTCACCCCGTCACCTCCCTCATCCCGCCACCTCCCTCATCCCGTCACCTCCATCACCCCTGTCACCTCCCTCACCCCGTCACCTCCCTCACCCCGTCACCTTCTTCACCCCGTCACCTCCCTCACCCCGTCACCTCCCTCACCCCGTCACCTCCCTCACCCCGTCACCTCCCTCATCCCGTCACCTCCCTCACCCCGTCACCTCCCTCACCCCGTCACCTCCCTCATCCCGTCACCTCCCTCACCCCGTCACCTCCCTCACCCCTGTCACCTCCATCACCCCGTCACCTCCCTCACCCCGTCACCTCCCTCATCCCGTCACCTCCATCACCCCTGTTCACCCCGTCACCTCCCTCACCCCTGTTCATCCCGTCACCTCCCTCACCCCCTTTCACCCTGTCACCTCTGACCCCCCTCCTGTCGACCTCTGCCCCCCCTCCTCCCCCTCCTCTCCCTGCCATGTCCAACGACAGCAGCGTCCTCAGCGTCTGGGAGGCCTCTGATTGGGAAGACACCGCTCAGTGCCCGCCTTCGGTAGGCGGAGCCACTTTCTTGATTGTGGCATACAGCGCTGTTATTGCGATCGGGTTGCTAGGCAACGCAGGCCTGGTGTTCATCATCGCCCGGCAACAGGAGTTACGCAACGTCACCAACATCCTGATCGCCAACCTGTCGTGCTCCGACATCCTGATGTGCGTGGTGTGTCTTCCTGTCACCGTCATCTACACGCTGATGGACCGCTGGGTGCTGGGGGAGGCGCTGTGTAAGGTCAGAGGTCACCTCTACACCTGTCCCTCTACACCTGTCTCTCTACACCTGTCTCTCTACACCTGTCCCTCTACACCTGTCTCTCTACACCTGTCCCTCTACACCTGTCCCTCTACACCTGTCCCTCTACACCTGTCTCTACATCTGTCTCTCTACACCCGTCTCTCTACACCTGTCCCTCTACACCTGTCTCTCTACACCTGTCTCTCTACACCTGTCTCTACATCTGTCTCTCTACACCCATCCCTCTACACCTGTCCCTCTACACCTGTCCCTCTACACCTGTCTCTACATATGTCTCTCTACACCCATCCGTCTACGCCTGTCCCTCTACACCTGTCCCTCTACACCTGTCTCTCTACACCTGTCCCTCTACACCTGTCCCTCTACGCCTGTCCCTCTACACCTATCCCTCTACGCCTGTCTCTACACCTGTCTCTACACCTTTCTCTAAACCTGTCTCTACACTTGTCTCTCTACCTTTCCCTCTACGTGTCTCTACACCTGTCCCTCTACACCTGTCCCTCTACACCTTTCTCTCTACACCTGTCTCTACCTGTCCTTCTACGCCTGTCTCTCTACCTGTCCCTCTACACCTGTCTCTCTACACCTGACTCTCTACACCTGTGCCTCTACACCTGTCCCTCTACACCTGTCCCTCTACACCTGTCTCTCTACACCTATCCCTCTACGCCTATCCCTCTACGCCTGTCTCTACCCCTGTCTCTACACCTGTCTCTAAACCTGTCTCTACACTTGTCTCTCTACCTTTCCCTCTACGTGTCTCTACACCTGTCTCTCTACACCTTTCTCTCTACACCTGTCTCTCTACACCTGTCTCTCTACCTGTCCCTCTACCTGTCTCCACCAGGTGACTCCTTTCGTCCAGTGCATGTCAGTGACGGTTTCTGTCTTCTCTCTGGTGCTGATCGCTCTGGAGCGCCACCAGCTGATCCTCCATCCCACCGGCTGGTCGCCGGCCGCCGGACACTCGTACCTCGCCGTCGGGCTGACGTGGTTGGTCGCCTGCTTCATCTCTCTGCCCTTCCTCTCCTTCAACATCCTCACTGATGACCCCTTCCAGAACATCAGCCTGCCCGCCAACCCCTTCAGGTGAGCTCTAACACCTGGGACAAAAGTCCTCCACGCCAGATAAACGTCCTCCACGCCGGACAAAAGTCCTCCACGCCAGATAAACGTCCTCCACGCCGGACAAAAGTCCTCCACGCCAGATAAACGTCCTCCACGCCAGATAATCTACAGATCTACCTGTCCCTCAACGTGTCTCTCTACCTGTCTCTTTACTTGTCCCTCTACCTACAGTGTGTGTGTATATATAAACTGGAAAAACAAAGTTAGTAAACTTGTGTTTGGTGGATTATTTCTCTGTTGTTCCAATGCTAATGGTCATTGTATTCTACATGGTTGGAAAGCCTGTTTATTGACCTTCACAATGATGTCACACTTGTAAGGATCATGTATTTGTGGGATGAGCAGCACAGCTGATGATGTGGGGAGCGCCCAAGAAAAATTTGCCAAAATGCTCCGTCAATGGTAAACAGTGTATTCTCCTGTTGGTGTTGACTCTTGTTGTGAGTTGTTTGGTGGATGATTGAACTCTCTATCAGTAACAAGGAACAAACAAGACATATTGATTGATTGAATCCACCGTCAGGAGCCTCAGTAGAGGTGGAAGATCCATACGCAGCCACAACAGCCTGGCACCTCCTCCTCATGCTGGTCACCAACCTGGTCACACGTTGCTGTGGGATGGCGTTCCATTCCTCAACCAGGATTGGTTGCAGGTCAGCCAGCGTGGTTGTGTTGGTCACTCTAACACGTACAGCACGCCCAAGCTGATCCTACAAGTGTTGAATTGGGTTGAGGTGTGGACTCTTGGCAGGCCGTTCCATTCTCTCTCCTCCCACATTGTGGAGATAGTCTGTGATAACCCTGGCTCTGTGGGGGGGGGCGTTGTTTCTTGGAGGATGAAGTTAGGTGCCAGATTGTGGAGATATGGGATCACCACTGGCTGCAGAATCTCATCCCGATATCTCCCTGCATTGAGATGGCCTTCAATGATGACAAGCCTTGTTTTACCAGTGAGGGAGATGCCCCTCCCCCACACCATGACACTGCCCCCACCAAAAGCTGTTACTCCATCGGTTCAACAATCAGCATAGCGTTCTCCACGTCGTCTCCATACTTTGACCCTGCCGTCCAACTTTAACAGACAGAACCTGGACTCATCACTGAACATGACATTCCCCCACATGTTCAGGTTCCATTGTCTGTGTTGTCGACACCAGCGCCAACGGGCCTGACGGTGAAGGGCAGTCATTGCAGGCTTCCTGGTAGCCTTATGAGAATACACTGTTTACCATTGACAGAGCATTTTGGAACATTGTTCTTGGGCGCTACCCACATAATCAGCTGTGCTGCTCATCCCACAAATGCATGATCCTTACAAGTTGGACATCATTGTGAAGGTAAATAAACAGGCTTTAAACCATGTAGAATACAATGACCATTAACATTGATACAACAGAGAAATAATCCACCAAACACAAGTTAACAAACTTTGTTTTTCCAGTATATATACATGTATATAGTATGTAGTATAATATATGTCGTCTCAGGTGAATGATGTAGTATAAATGTATATAATAAATGTATATAATAACAGTATATAATAACTGTAGTGTAATATATGTGTGGTATCTCAGGGATCATGTGATCTGCATGGAGTTGTGGCCGTCGGATCAGCACCGCCTGGCCTACACCACCTCTCTGCTGCTGTTCCAGTACTGCCTCCCTCTGCTGCTGGTGCTGCTCTGCTACCTCCGGATCTTCCTCCGCCTGAGACGACGCAGGTCACGCCGCTCTACTTCTTTGTTTCATTCCATCCAGACTCAGTGTATTGATGCATCGGTGCCGTGGTTGTGCCGTGGTTGT
Organism: Sebastes fasciatus; assembly: GCF_043250625.1. Lineage (NCBI taxonomy): Eukaryota > Metazoa > Chordata > Actinopteri > Perciformes > Sebastidae > Sebastes > Sebastes fasciatus. The sequence goes on along the minus strand of NW_027428208.1, from coordinate 62,552 downwards.
GCCGTAGGTGTGCTGTGGTATTTGTGTGACGGGCGGCGTCCTGCTGTGTTGTGCAGGGACATGCTGGAGCGCAGCAGGAGGACTCAGGGAGCCCAGAGGATCAACGTCATGCTGTTAGCCATCGTCGTAGCCTTCGCTCTGTGCTGGCTGCCGCTCAACGTCTTCAACACGCTGTTTGACTGGCACCACCAGGCCCTGCCCGACTGCCAGCACGACGCCGTCTTCTCCGCCTGCCACTTAACGGCGATGGCCTCCACCTGCATCAACCCCGTGGTGTACGGCTTCCTCAACAGCAACTTCCAGAGGGAGCTGAAGCTGACGCTGCAGCGCTGCCAGTGTGGCCACCGGGCGGCGGAGAGCTACGAGAGCTTCCCTCTGTCCACCGTGGGCAGCGAAGTCACGACGAAGGCCACGTCCCTCAACCGGATGGGATCCGTGTGCATTCCTTCAGCCAGACCTGAGATCAGCTCAGCGATACCAGCTGTCACGTAATAACCAGTACCGACCGGTGTTCTGACAGCTGGCTGGAACGCTGGGACCGATCGGAACTTTCCTCCCACAACAGAACCGACCGGTGTTCTGACAGCTGGCTGGAACGCTGGGACCGAACAGAACTTTCCTCCCACAACAGAACCGACCGGTGTTCTGACAGCTGGCTGGAACGCTGGGACCGATCGGAACTTTCCTCCCACAACAGAACCGCGTGTTTCCTCCGACGGACTCTTCATGGCAGGAAGCCGTGAGGACGGAGGACGGCCGATAGCTTCCAGTCCACAACACGAGAAGCAGACGTTGGACGGGGTCCTGAATATGGTGAAAGACATGATATCATGCTAACAGACTGAGGCTAAAGCTAACAGACTGAGGCTAACAGGCTGAGGCTAACAGACTGAGGCTAACAGACTGAGGCTAAAGCTAACAGACTGAGGCTAACAGACTGAGGCTAACAGACTGAGGCTAACAGACTGAGGCTAAAGCTAACAGACTGAGGCTAACAGACTGAGGCTAACAGACTGAGGCTAAAGCTAACAGACTGAGGCTAACAGACTGAGGCTAACAGACTGAGGCTAACAGACTGAAGCTAAAGCTAACAGGATTCAGGTAAAAAAAGGCCTTCAGGGCAAGAACGGGTTTATTTGAACCTCAACCTAACCAAGAAGACGTGTTGCCTAAACTTCTGAAGGAAAACATCATGCAGCCCGTTTTCATTCTCAGGCCATCAAATACCGACGCTTTGTCACGTCCGACAGCGTTCGATACCGACGCACGAGGCGCCCTTCGGCGGCGGTATGAGACGCACCGACTGAGCTTTCCATCGACTACAACGTTAAACATTAAATGTGTTCAAACAGTTTGTTTCACTTCTACCAGAGGAAGTCTGTTGGAATAAAAATAACCATAAACCCTCAAAACCCCGGCTACCAAGTCTGGTGTTCTTCTGTCTCCACATAGATAGACGGATGGATGGATAGACGGACGGATGGATGGATGGATAGACGGATGGATGGATGGATGGATAGACGGATGGATGGATGGATAGACGGATGGATGGATGGATGGATAGACGGATAGACGGACGGACGGACGGACGGACGGACAGATGGATGGATGGATAGATGGATGGATAGATAGACGGATGGATGGATAGATGGATAGATGGATGGATGGATGGATGGATGGATGGATGGATAGACGGACAGATGGATGGATAGATAGACGGATGGATGGATGGATGGATGGATGGATAGATGGATGGATGGATAGACGGACAGATGGATGGATAGATAGACGGATGGATGGATAGATGGATGGATGGATGGATGGATGGATGGATGGATGGATGGATAGATGGATGGATAGATAGACGGATGGATGGATAGATGGATGGATGGATGGATGGATGGATGGATAGACGGATGGATGGATGGATGGATGGATAGACAGATGGATGGATGGATGGATGGATGGATAGACGGATGGATGGATGGATGGATGGATAGATAGATAGATAGATAGATAGATAGATAGATAGATAGATAGATAGATAGACAGACAGACAGACAGACAGACAGACAGACAGACAGACGGACGGACACCAGAAGGATGGCTACAGCATCTACTGACCACGGTGTGTATATTTATTGATTGTCTCCTTCACTGGACCGGTCTATTTACTGGACAGTGAGCATCACTGACGACTGACTTTATTTATTTCTGATTGTTAATGTTTGTTTGTGTCCATAAACGTCCTCGAGGGTCCCGCTGGAATTAAAAGAGCTTTTCTATTCTTTATCCAGCTGTTATTGAGTCTGATCAGATCTGTTATTATCAGTCTGCTGCAGCGTGTGGTCGGTCCATCGGTCTCTGAACCTTTAATCTGATGATATAATGAAGACTCACATCTACAATACAGACACACACACACACACACATATATATATATATATATACTGAAAAAACAAAGTTTGGAAACTTGTGTTTGGTGGATTATTATAGACGTTCATTAAGAGGAGTTGAGGACTCCATTGGTTGAATAAAGGAGTCCAGTAGACGTTCATTAAGAGGAGTTGAGGACTTTATTGGTCTAATAAAGGAGTCCAGTGGACCCGGTGTAACATGGTACAGTTCATTATTGTATTATAATTATTATTATATAATAAATAATCAATGTAAACTGCAGCTGAATGAAACGTTTCAGAAAAACTGTTGAGTCCCGAACCACATGTGATCCCTGTAACTGCTAACACGTAAAGCAAAGACTGATGAGGTTCAGCGGTCGATCAAGTACTGAGACAGAACAAGTGGAGGACCATCAGACGACCGCTCGCAGCTCCAGGAAGTAGACGGACCCAGAAAGGTCCAGGATCAATAACCTTCCTGGAGACTGAAGGATGAAGAGGTTCTGATGGTTCTGGTCCTGGTTGTGAAGAGAAGAGGAATATGTGAGAGAGAAGCTAACACTGAGGGACACACAGCCGTGTCCTCCACGTCTAGAAGAACAGAGCTATGGAGACGTTAGTGGGGGAGCTCATGAGGAACCAGCTTGTAGTGGGAACCGCAGGACGGGCAGCGCTGGGCCTCGCCCTCATGAAGCCAGAACCAAACCACGGCCGTGTTGTCTTCTTCACCTGCAGACAGACAGACAGACGAGGAGCAGACGTCAGCAGAGACACTGACTCAGTATCACACTTCAGAACGTCCAGCAGGACCAGAGGAAGCTCCACTGAGACGCTGCTACACTTACACACACATCCCACAATCCTCTTGGTGGTGATGGAGGGAACCAGGTGGGGGTCGGCTCTGGAGCCAGCGTACTCCTTTGGTTTCAGCATGTTGTAGGGGTCCTGGAGAGAGAGGAGCAGATCAATACTGATCAATACTGATCAATACTACTGATTAATCAGGTCTCAACATGTTGTAGGGGTCCTGCAGAGAGGAGCAGATCAATACTGATCAATACTGATCAATACTACTGATTAATCAGGTCTCAGCATGTTGTAGGGGTCCTGCAGAGAGAGGAGCAGATCAATACTGATCAATACTGATCAATACTGATCAACTCACGATATTAAAGTGACCTCAGTGACTCTCTGCAGACAGACGTCATTCAGTGATCAAATAATGAAATATTGATTATTGATGATTAATGATGAGGTAACAGAGTCGTACCGTTCCCTCCTTCATGGCCTTCATGATGACCTTCTCCAGTCCGGTGGCTTGTTCTTCATCAGTGGGAATCCCTGATGAAGAACACAAATACTACTTAAAGGAGGTAGTACTGTAGTATTACTACATCCTCATACAGATACTACTTAAAGGAGGTAGTACTGCAGTATTACTACATCCTCATACAGATACTACTTAAAGGAGGTAGTACTGTAGTATTACTACATCCTCATACAGATACTACTTAAAGGAGGTAGTACTGCAGTATTACTACATCCTCATACAGATACTACTTAAAGGAGGTAGTACTGCAGTATTACTACATCCTCATACAGATACTACTTAAAGGAGGTAGTACTGCAGTATTACTACATCCTCTTCAGAGATAATCCCTGATGAAGAACAGTAATATAATATATATAATAACTCTATAGTGTGTTTAATATAATATATAATATATATAATAACTCTATAGTGTGTTTAATATAATATATAATATATATAATAACTCTATAGTGTGTTTAATATAATATATAATATATATAATAACTCTATAGTGTTTAATATAATATATACTATATAATATATATAATAACTATCGTGTGTTTAATATAATATATACTATATAATATATATAATAACTATAGTGTTTAATATAATATATAATATATATAATAACTATAGTGTGTTTAATATAATATATAATATATATAATAACTATAGTGTTTAATATAATATATAATATATATAATAACTCTATAGTGTGTTTAATATAATATATAATATATATAATAACTCCATAGTGTGTTTAATATAATATATACTATATATAATAACTCTATAGTGTTTAATATAATATATAATATATATAATAACTCCATAGTGTGTTTAATATAATATATAATATATATAATAACTCTATAGTGTTTAATATAATATATAATATATATAATAACTCTATAGTGTTTAATATAATATATAATAACTATAGTGTTTAATATAATATATAATATATATAATAACTCTATAGTGTTTAATATAATATATAATAACTATAGTGTTTAATATAATATATAATATATATAATAACTCCATAGTGTGTTTAATATAATATATAATATATATAATAACTATAGTGTTTAATATAATATATAATATATATAATAACTCTATAGTGTTTAATATAATATATAATAACTCTATAGTGTTTAATATAATATATAATATATATAATAACTCTATAGTGTTTAATATAATATATAATATATATAAAGTGATCTGAACTGAAGAGGTTCAGTCTGATTCTATTGAGGATATAAATGTCTTCATGTTTTACAGCTGGATTAAACCCGGTTACTGGTAGAATATAAAGATTATAATAGAGATGATTATGATAGAGATGATTATAATAGAGTTTATAATAGAGATGATTATAATAGAGATGATTATAATAGAGTTTATAATAGAGTTTATAATAGAGTTTATAATAGAGATGATTATGATAGAGATGATTATAATAGAGTTTATAATAGAGATGTTTATAATAGAGTTTATAATAGAGTTTATAATAGAGATGTTTATGATAGAGATTATAATAGAGATGATTATAATAGAGTTTATGATAGAGATGATTATAATAGAGTTTATAATAGAGTTTATGATAGAGATGATTATAATAGAGATTATAAGAGTTTATGATAGAGATTATAATAGAGTTTATGATAGAGATGATTATAATAGAGTTTATAATAGTTTATGATAGAGATTATAATAGAGATGATTATAATAGTTTATGATAGAGATGTTTATAATAGAGTTTATAATAGAGTTTATGATAGATTATAATAGAGATGTTTATAATAGAGTTTATAATAGAGTTTATGATAGAGATTATAATAGAGATGATTATAATAGTTTATGATAGAGATTATAATAGAGATGTTTATAATAGTTTATAATAGAGTTTATGATAGAGATTATAATAGAGATGTTTATAATAGAGTTTATGATAGAGATGATTATGATAGTTTATAATAGAGATTATGATAGAGATTATAATAGAGATGTTTATAATAGAGTTTATGATAGAGATGATTATAATAGAGATGTTTATAATAGAGTTTATAAGAGTTTATGATAGAGATGATTATGATAGTTTATAATAGAGATTATGATAGAGATTATAATAGAGATGTTTATAATAGAGTTTATAATAGAGTTTATGATAGATTATAATAGAGATGTTTATAATAGAGTTTATAATAGAGTTTATGATAGAGATTATAATAGAGATGATTATAATAGAGTTTATAATAGTTTATGATAGAGATTATAATAGAGATGATTATAATAGTTTATGATAGAGATGTTTATAATAGAGTTTATAATAGAGTTTATGATAGATTATAATAGAGATGTTTATAATAGAGTTTATAATAGAGTTTATGATAGAGATTATAATAGAGATGATTATAATAGTTTATGATAGAGATTATAATAGAGATGTTTATAATAGTTTATAATAGAGTTTATGATAGAGATTATAATAGAGATGTTTATAATAGAGTTTATGATAGAGATGATTATGATAGTTTATAATAGAGATTATGATAGAGATTATAATAGAGATGTTTATAATAGAGTTTATGATAGAGATGATTATAATAGAGATGTTTATAATAGAGTTTATAAGAGTTTATGATAGAGATGATTATGATAGTTTATAATAGAGATTATGATAGAGATTATGATAGAGATGTTTATGATAGAGATTATAATAGATGATTATAATAGTTTATAATAGAGATTATGATAGAGATTATAATAGAGATTATGATAGAGATTATGATAGAGATGTTTATGATAGAGATTATAATAGATGATTATAATAGTTTATAATAGAGATTATGATAGTTTATAATAGAGATTATGATAGAGATTATGATAGATTATAATAGAGATGTTTATAATAGTTTATAATAGAGTTTATAATAGAGATTATAATAGAGATGATTATAATAGTTTATAATAGAGTTTATGATAGAGATGATTATGATAGAGATTATGATAGAGATTATGATAGATTATAATAGAGATGTTTATAATAGTTTATAATAGAGATTATAATAGAGATGTTTATAATAGAGTTTATAATAGAGATTATAATAGAGATGTTTATAATAGAGTTTATAATAGAGATGATTATAATAGAGTTTATGATAGAGATGATTATAATAGAGTTTATGATAGAGTTTATGATAGAGATGATTATAATAGAGATTATAATAGAGATGTTGTGTTGATCAGAGCAGCAGTTCAGAACCCTGCTCTGGCTCTGGCTCTGGTTCTGGTTCTGGTTTGTGTCCTCACCTCCCGCCGCCATGCCGCGGCTCCTCGGCGCTGGGTTGTGGTTCTGGTTCGCGGCGGCCCGGAGGAGCAGGGAGCCTCTCAGAGAGCCTCTCAGGGAGCCTCTCAGGGAGCCTCTCAGGAGCAGTAACCTTCCAGCAGACATCTTTCCTTCTTCCTGTCCTCCAGCTGGTCGCACAATGATGACGTCGAGGCTTTATGGACGTGTCGCTGGATTTGAACGTAGTTTAACTTTATGTTCGGTAATATATTGATCACTCCATTTAGATCAATAACAGGAGAGCAGATATTAATTCAGTATATCATATAATATATAATAATATATAATAATAATAATAATAATAATAATATATAGTAATAATAATAATATATTATAATAATAATAATAATAATAATAATAATAATAATATATAGTAATAATAATAATATATTATAATAATAATATATAGTAATAATTATAATAATAATATATAGTAATAATAATAATATATTATAATAATAATATATAGTAATAATAATAATAATAATATATAGTAATAATAATAATAATAATAATAGTAATAATAATAATATATTATAATAATAATAATAATATATAGTAATAATAATAATATATAGTAATAATAATAATATATAGTAATAATAATATATTATAATAATAATATATAGTAATAATAATAATAATAATAATAATATATAGTAATAATAATAATATATTATAATAATAATAATATATAGTAATAATAATAATAATAATATATAGTAATAATAATATATTATAATAATAATATATAGTAATAATAATAATAATATATAGTAATAATAATAATAATAATATATAGTAATAATAATAATATATTATAATAATAATAATAATATATAGTAATAATAATTTATTATAATAATAATAATAATAATAATATATAGTAATAATAATATATTATAATAATAATAATAATATATAGTAATAATAATATATTATAATAATAATAATAATATATAGTAATAATAATAATAATATATAGTAATAATAATAATAATAATAATATAATGTAATGTATATTATTGAGTATGAAACAGCTTTATTGGAAGTTAAGAGATACAAAGAATTTGACTCCAGTTTCAGTTGCTTTCAAAACAGGAAGCTCGTTATCCTCATTAACCTGTTGGAAGAGGAGATGTTTGATCTGAGATCCTTTTCTGACCTCTCGTCTAATTTACCGTCCATCTGGTGTTGGTGTAGTAGTCCTGGTGTTGGTGTAGTAGTTCTGGTGTTGGTGTGGTAGTTCTGGTGTTGGTGTGGTAGTCCTGGTGTTGGTGTAGTAGTCCTGGTGTTGGTGTAGTAGTTCTGGTGTTGGTGTAGTAGTTCTGGTGTTGGTGTAGTAGTTCTGGTGTTGGTGTAGTAGTCCTGGTGTTGGTGTAGTAGTCCTGGTGTTGGTGTAGTAGTCCTGGTGTTGGTGTAGTAGTTCTGGTGTTGGTGTAGTAGTTCTGGTGTTGGTGTAGTAGTTCTGGTGTTAGTGTAGTAGTCCTGGTGTTGGTGTAGTAGTTCTGGTGTTGGTGTAGTAGTTCTGGTGTTGGTGTGGTAGTCCTGGTGTTGGTGTAGTAGTCCTGGTGTTAGTGTAGTAGTCCTGGTGTTAGTGTGGTAGTCCTGGTGTTGGTGTGGTAGTTCTGGTGTTGGTGTAGTAGTTCTGGTGTTGGTGTAGTAGTTCTGGTGTTAGTGTAGTAGTCCTGGTGTTGGTGTAGTAGTTCTGGTGTTGGTGTAGTAGTTCTGGTGTTGGTGTGGTAGTCCTGGTGTTGGTGTAGTAGTCCTGGTGTTAGTGTAGTAGTCCTGGTGTTAGTGTGGTAGTCCTGGTGTTGGTGTGGTAGTTCTGGTGTTGGTGTAGTAGTCCTGGTGTTGGTGTAGTAGTCCTGGTGTTGGTGTAGTAGTTCTGGTGTTGGTGTAGTAGTCCTGGTGTTGGTGTAGTAGTTCTGGTGTTGGTGTAGTAGTTCTGGTGTTGGTGTAGTAGTCCTGGTGTTGGTGTAGTAGTCCTGGTGTTAGTGTAGTAGTTCTGGTGTTGGTGTGGTAGTTCTGGTGTTGGTGTAGTAGTCCTGGTGTTAGTGTAGTAGTCCTGGTGTTAGTGTAGTAGTCCTGGTGTTAGTGTAGTAGTTCTGGTGTTGGTGTAGTAGTCCTGGTGTTGGTGTAGTAGTTCTGGTGTTGGTGTAGTAGTCCTGGTGTTAGTGTAGTAGTCCTGGTGTTGGTGTGGTAGTTCTGGTGTTAGTGTAGTAGTCCTGGTGTTGGTGTAGTAGTCCTGGTGTTGGTGTAGTAGTTCTGGTGTTGGTGTAGTAGTCCTGGTGTTGGTGTAGTAGTTCTGGTGTTGGTGTAGTAGTCCTGGTGTTGGTGTAGTAGTTCTGGTGTTAGTGTAGTAGTCCTGGTGTTGGTGTGGTAGTTCTGGTGTTGGTGTAGTAGTCCTGGTGTTGGTGTAGTAGTTCTGGTGTTGGTGTAGTAGTTCTGGTGTTGGTGTAGTAGTCCTGGTGTTAGTGTAGTAGTTCTGGTGTTGGTGTAGTAGTTCTGGTGTTGGTGTGGTAGTTCTGGTGTTGGTGTAGTAGTTCTGGTGTTGGTGTAGTAGTTCTGGTGTTGGTGTCGTAGTTCTGGTGTTGGTGTGGTAGTTCTGGTGTTGGTGTAGTAGTTCTGGTGTTGGTGTGGTAGTTCTGGTGTTGGTGTAGTAGTTCTGGTGTTGGTGTAGTAGTTCTGGTGTTGGTGTGGTAATTCTGGTGTTGGTGTAGTAGTTCTGGTGTTGGTGTGGTAGTTCTGGTGTTGGTGTAGTAGTTCTGGTGTTGGTGTGGTAGTTCTGGTGTTGGTGTAGTAGTTCTGGTGTTGGTGTGGTAGTTCTGGTGTTGGTGTAGTAGTTCTGGTGTTGGTGTGGTAATTCTGGTGTTGGTGTAGTAGTTCTGGTGTTGGTGTGGTAGTTCTGGTGTTGGTGTGGTAATTCTGGTGTTGGTGTAGTAGTTCTGGTGTTGGTGTGCTAGTTCTGGTGTTGGTGTAGTAGTTCTGGTGTTGGTGTAGTAGTTCTGGTGTTGGTGTAGTAGTCCTGGTGTTGGTGTAGTAGTTCTGGTGTTGGTGTGGTAGTTCTGGTGTTGGTGTGGTAGTTCTGGTGTTGGTGTAGTAGTTCTGGTGTTGGTGTAGTAGTTCTGGTGTTGGTGTGGTAGTTCTGGTGTTAGTGTAGTAGTTCTGGTGTTGGTGTAGTAGTTCTGGTGTTGGTGTAGTAGTCCTGGTGTTGGTGTAGTAGTTCTGGTGTTGGTGTAGTAGTTCTGGTGTTGGTGTAGTAGTTCTGGTGTTGGTGTAGTAGTTCTGGTGTTGGTGTGGTAATTCTGGTGTTGGTGTAGTAGTTCTGGTGTTGGTGTGGTAGTTCTGGTGTTGGTGTAGTAGTTCTGGTGTTGGTGTGGTAGTTCTGGTGTTGGTGTAGTAATTCTGGTGTTGGTGTAGTAGTTCTGGTGTTGGTGTGGTAGTTCTGGTGTTGGTGTAGTAGTTCTGGTGTTGGTGTGGTAGTTCTGGTGTTGGTGTAGTAGTTCTGGTGTTGGTGTAGTAGTTCTGGTGTTGGTGTGGTAATTCTGGTGTTGGTGTAGTAGTTCTGGTGTTGGTGTGGTAGTTCTGGTGTTGGTGTGGTAATTCTGGTGTTGGTGTAGTAGTTCTGGTGTTGGTGTGGTAGTTCTGGTGTTGGTGTGGTAGTTCTGGTGTTGGTGTAGTAGTTCTGGTGTTGGTGTAGTAGTTCTGGTGTTGGTGTAGTAGTTCTGGTGTTGGTGTGGTAGTTCTGGTGTTGGTGTAGTAGTTCTGGTGTTGGTGTAGTAGTTCTGGTGTTGGTGTGGTAATTCTGGTGTTGGTGTAGTAGTTCTGGTGTTGGTGTAGTAGTTCTGGTGTTGGTGTGGTAGTTCTGGTGTTGGTGTAGTAGTTCTGGTGTTGGTGTAGTAGTTCTGGTGTTGGTGTAGTAGTTCTGGTGTTGGTGTGGTAGTTCTGGTGTTGGTGTAGTAGTTCTGGTGTTGGTGTGGTAATTCTGGTGTTGGTGTAGTAGTTCTGGTCTACAGTACTCTGTAGTTCTGGTGTTGGTGTAGTCGTTCTGGTGTTGGTGTAGTAGTTCTGGTGTTGGTGTAGTAGTTCTGGTGTTGGTGTGGTAGTTCTGGTGTTGGTGTAGTAGTTCTGGTGTTGGTGTAGTAGTTCTGGTGTTGGTGTGGTAATTCTGGTGTTGGTGTAGTAGTTCTGGTGTTGGTGTGGTAGTTCTGGTGTTGGTGTGGTAATTCTGGTGTTGGTGTGGTAGTTCTGGTGTTGGTGTGGTAGTTCTGGTGTTGGTGTGGTAGTTCTGGTGTTGGTGTAGTAGTTCTGGTGTTGGTGTGGTAGTTCTGGTGTTGGTGTAGTAGTTCTGGTGTTGGTGTAGTAGTTCTGGTGTTGGTGTAGTAGTTCTGGTGTTGGTGTGGTAATTCTGGTGTTGGTGTAGTAGTTCTGGTGTTGGTGTAGTAGTTCTGGTGTTGGTGTAGTAGTTCTGGTGTTGGTGTAGTAGTTCTGGTGTTGGTGTGGTAGTTCTGGTGTTGGTGTAGTAGTTCTGGTGTTGGTGTAGTAGTTCTGGTGTTGGTGTGGTAATTCTGGTGTTGGTGTAGTAGTTCTGGTCTACAGTACTCTGTAGTTCTGGTGTTGGTGTAGTCGTTCTGGTGTTGGTGTAGTAGTTCTGGTGTTGGTGTAGTAGTTCTGGTGTTGGTGTAGTAGTTCTGGTGTTGGTGTGGTAATTCTGGTGTTGGTGTAGTAGTTCTGGTCTACAGTACTCTGTAGTTCTGGTGTTGGTGTAGTCGTTCTGGTGTTGGTGTAGTAGTTCTGGTCTACAGTACTCTGTAGTTCTGGTGTTGGTGTAGTAGTTCTGGTCTACAGTACTCTGTAGTTCTGGTGTTGGTGTAGTCGTTCTGGTGTTGGTGTAGTAGTTCTGGTCTACAGTACTCTGTAGTTCTGGTGTTGGTGTAGTCGTTCTGGTGTTGGTGTAGTAGTTCTGGTCTACAGTACTCTGTAGTTCTGGTGTTGGTGTAGTCGTTCTGGTGTTGGTGTAGTGGTTCTGTTCTACAGTACTCTGTAGTCCTGCACCACACAGTGACCATCGCCACCTCTCTGATCCACTTTGAACAGAAAGTGAACCTGATAGATTGATGAAGGCTGGTTTACTGCCGGGTTGTAGTATTTAAATGCACCAGTAGGTGGAGCTAATCAACCAGTAATCAGAACAATTGCCACTAAAAGGTATTCCTGATCTTTCAACTGTCACATCCCATCATCCTCCAGCAGCCTTTATTGGTTGAATAAAGGAGTCCAGTAGACGTTCATTAAGAGGAGTTGAGGACTTTATTGGTCTAATAAAGGAGTCCAGTGGACCCGGTGTAACATGGTACAGTTCATTATTGTATTATAATTATTATTATATAATAAATAATCAATGTAAACTGCAGCTGAATGAAACGTTTCAGAAAAACTGTTGAGTCCCGAACCACATGTGATCCCTGTAACTGCTAACACGTAAAGCAAAGACTGATGAGGTTCAGCGGTCGATCAAGTACTGAGACAGAACAAGTGGAGGACCATCAGACGACCGCTCGCAGCTCCAGGAAGTAGACGGACCCAGAAAGGTCCAGGATCAATAACCTTCCTGGAGACTGAAGGATGAAGAGGTTCTGATGGTTCTGGTCCTGGTTGTGAAGAGAAGAGGAATATGTGAGAGAGAAGCTAACACTGAGGGACACACAGCCGTGTCCTCCACGTCTAGAAGAACAGAGCTATGGAGACGTTAGTGGGGGAGCTCATGAGGAACCAGCTTGTAGTGGGAACCGCAGGACGGGCAGCGCTGGGCCTCGCCCTCATGAAGCCAGAACCAAACCACGGCCGTGTTGTCTTCTTCACCTGCAGACAGACAGACAGACGAGGAGCAGACGTCAGCAGAGACACTGACTCAGTATCACACTTCAGAACGTCCAGCAGGACCAGAGGAAGCTCCACTGAGACGCTGCTACACTTACACACACATCCCACAATCCTCTTGGTGGTGATGGAGGGAACCAGGTGGGGGTCGGCTCTGGAGCCAGCGTACTCCTTTGGTTTCAGCATGTTGTAGGGGTCCTGGAGAGAGAGGAGCAGATCAATACTGATCAATACTGATCAATACTACTGATTAATCAGGTCTCAACATGTTGTAGGGGTCCTAGAGAGAGAGGAGCAGATCAATACTGATCAATACTGATCAATACTACTGATTAATCAGGTCTCAACATGTTGTAGGGGTCCTGCAGAGAGGAGCAGATCAATACTGATCAATACTGATCAATACTACTGATTAATCAGGTCTCAGCATGTTGTAGGGGTCCTGCAGAGAGAGGAGCAGATCAATACTGATCAATACTGATCAATACTGATCAACTCACGATATTAAAGTGACCTCAGTGACTCTCTGCAGACAGACGTCATTCAGTGATCAAATAATGAAATATTGATTATTGATGATTAATGATGAGGTAACAGAGTCGTACCGTTCCCTCCTTCATGGCCTTCATGATGACCTTCTCCAGTCCGGTGGCTTGTTCTTCATCAGTGGGAATCCCTGATGAAGAACACAAATACTACTTAAAGGAGGTAGTACTGCAGTATTACTACATCCTCATAGAAATACTACTTAAAGGAGGTAGTACTGCAGTATTACTACATCCTCATAGAAATACTACTTAAAGGAGGTAGTACTGCAGTATTACTACATCCTCATAGAAATACTACTTAAAGGAGGTAGTACTGCAGTATTACTACATCCTCATACAGATACTACTTAAAGGAGGTAGTACTGCAGTATTACTACATCCTCATACAGATACTACTTAAAGGAGGTAGTACTGCAGTAAACTGGTGTATTATTTATATATATATATGTATATATATAACTGATAGTAATCAGGTGTATTATTAATATATAGGTGTATAATTAGTGTTTAATTGATATAACTGATGGTAATCTGGTGTATAATTAGTGTTTAATAGATATAACTGACAGTAATCAGGTGTATAATTAGTGTTTAATAGATATAACTGATAGTAATCAGGTGTATAATTAGTGTCTAATTGATCTAACTGATGGTAATCTGGTGTATAATTAGTGTTTAATAGATATAACTGATAGTAATCAGGTGTATAATTAGTGTCTAATTGATCTAACTGATGGTAATCTGGTGTATAATTAGTGTTTAATAGATATAACTGATGGTAATCAGGTGTATAATTAGTGTCTAATTGATCTAACTGATGGTAATCAGGTGTATAATTAGTGTCTAATTGATCTAACTGATGGTAATCAGGTGTATAATTAGTGTCTAATTGATCTAACTGATGGTAATCAGGTGTATAATTAGTGTTTAATAGATATAACTGATGGTAATCAGGTGTATAATTAGTGTTTAATTGATCTAACTGATAGTAATCAGGTGTATAATTAGTGTCTAATTGATCTAACTGATGGTAATCAGGTGTATAATTAGTGTTTAATAGATATAACTGATGGTAATCAGGTGTATAATTAGTGTTTAATAGATATAACTGATAGTAATCAGGTGTATAATTAGTGTCTAATTAATCTAACTGATAGTAATCAGGTGTATAATTAGTGTCTAATTGATCTAACTGATGGTAATCAGGTGTATAATTAGTGTTTAATTGATCTAACTGATAGTAATCAGGTGTATCATTAGTGTTTAATAGATATAACTGATAGTAATCAGGTGTATAATTAGTGTTTAATTGATCTAACTGATAGTAATCAGGTGTATAATTAGTGTCTAATTGATCTAACTGATGGTAATCAGGTGTATAATTAGTGTTTAATTGATCTAACTGATAGTAATCAGGTGTATAATTAGTGTTTAATTGATCTAACTGATGGTAATCAGGTGTATCATTAGTGTTTAATAGATATAACTGATAGTAATCAGGTGTATAATTAGTGTTTAATTGATCTAACTGATAGTAATCAGGTGTATAATTAGTGTCTAATTGATCTAACTGATGGTAATCAGGTGTATAATTAGTGTTTAATTGATCTAACTGATAGTAATCAGGTGTATAATTAGTGTTTAATTGATCTAACTGATGGTAATCAGGTGTATAATTAGTGTCTAATTGATCTAACTGATGGTAATCAGGTGTATAATTAGTGTTTAATTGATCTAACTGATAGTAATCAGGTGTATAATTAGTGTCTAATTGATCTAACTGATGGTAATCAGGTGTATAATTAGTGTCTAATTGATCTAACTGATGGTAATCAGGTGTATAATTAGTGTTTAATTGATCTAACTGATGGTAATCAGGTGTATAATTAGTGTCTAATTGATCTAACTGATGGTAATCAGGTGTATAATTAGTGTCTAATTGATCTAACTGATGGTAATCAGGTGTATAATTAGTGTTTAATTGATCTAACTGATGGTAATCAGGTGTATAATTAGTGTCTAATTGATCTAACTGATGGTAATCAGGTGTATAATTAGTGTTTAATTGATCTAACTGATGGTAATCAGGTGTATAATTAGTGTTTAATTGATCTAACTGATAGTAATCAGGTGTATAATTAGTGTCTAATTGATCTAACTGATGGTAATCAGGTGTATAATTAGTGTTTAATTGATCTAACTGATGGTAATCAGGTGTATAATTAGTGTCTAATTGATCTCATGGTAATCAGGAAGCCTGGGTGTTGAGGTTGAGTCTGGTCGGTCCTCACCTCGGGCCGCCATGCCGTCCTCTGATCTACTCTCTAAAGTTCACATCTCTAACCTGTTCTGGTTCCTATCCTCACCTCCAGCCGCCATGCCGCGGCTCAGCGCCGCCGGGTTGTGGTTGTCAGCAGCCCGTTGGAGCAGCAGAGGGCCCCTCAGAGGCGCCCTCGCGGAGCGGAGCAGTAACCTTGCAGCAGCAGCAGCAGACATCTTTCCTTCTTCTGCTGCTCGGGTCGCTCGGCGCGGAGCTATGACGTCCTTCCGGTTCTGACGTATACACCTCCTCCAAGTCTCAAAACTTTATTAAATCCTGTTTATTAACATTTTAAAAGAAGTTTTTTATCATTATTATTATTATTATCATTATTGTTGTTATCGTTATTATTATTATTATTATTATTATTGTCATTGTTATCGTTATTGTTGTTATTATTATTATTATTATTATTATTATTATTATTGTTATTGTTATTATTATTATTATTGTCATTGTTATCGTTATTGTTGTTATTATTATTATTATTATTATTATTATTATTATTATTATTATTGTTATTGTTGTTATTATTATTATTGTCATTGTTATCGTTATTGTTGTTATTATTATTATTATTCGTATTATTATTATTGTTATTGTTATTATTATTATTATTGCTATTATTCGTATTATTATTATTGTTATTGTTATTGTTATTATTATTAATCTGGAAGTTTGTACACAACATTAATCCTCATAAAATGAATATTTGGTTAATGAATTGATCAAACTCAGATCAATATTCCTTCAGAATTGGCGCCTTCATGGCATCAGTTGTGTATTTGATTTGTTTAATATTTTATTTCAGATGTCTTCTAACTCCCCCGTCCTCTACAGGAGACAGACGGTCTGTCTGACGCTGATTTAATAAGACAGAAGTCATTAATACACTTTTTGTTTTTATAACTGAAGTTTTGAAAGATTTAGAGAATATTCAGGTTGAAGCGGCGGCGAAGCGGCGGCGAAGACATCTGATTGGCTGATCGTCCTCCCGCTTCAAAAGACACAACTCATTTCATTTTACTGTATATATATATATATGTATATATAATTTAATATATATATATCTCTTACCATATATATCATTTAAAGATGTCGTTACAAGGATTCTCTGACAGCGGATGCATCATTTACTTGTTAATCTATTATGTATTCTTCTTCATATTTATTTGGTTTCATTATTATAATTGTCCTTCCTTTCCTTCAGGCTGTGATGTCCATTTGAAGGTTTGTTATAATCACTTTATTATGGATGTGTACTGTTCAGAGATAGAAGACGATGTTGTGGACGTGCATCTAGAAGATCAAGACCTGTTCATTAGTTACTAGAATATTAGTTATTAGTTAAACTAATTACTGTAAAAGATAGTTAACACCCTGATTCTATCATAAGGGATCGTTTACTAACTATTTCATATTTCTATGAAGCAATAACGGGTTTAATAATGTTGGTATTGAAACAGTTAGTCTCCACACACGTCCACCGGAAGAGGGACAGCGTTTATTTATACAACAGAGATGTTAAACAACCAGGAACAAGTTATCAATATTTAGTATTCATTATCTCAATCCACTTCCTGTCTGTTTTATTGGAGTCAACATGGAGAGAGTGAAACAACGAGACAAACAACGAGACAAACAACGAGACAAGACGAACAACGAGACGAACAACGAGACGAACAACGAGACGGACAACGAGACAAACAACGAGACAAGACGAACAACGAGACGAACAACGAGACGAACAACGAGACGAACAACGAGACGGACAGCGAGACAAACAACGAGACAAACAACGAGACAAACAACGAGACAAGACGAACAACGAGACGAACAACGAGACGAACAACGAGACGAACAACGAGACGAACAACGAGACAAACAACGAGACGAACAACGAGACAAACAACGAGACAAGACGAACACCGAGACGAACAACGAGACGAACAACGAGACAAACAACGAGACAAACAACGAGACAAACAACGAGACGGACAACGAGACAAACAACGAGACAAACAACGAGACAAACAACGAGACAAACAACGAGACAAACAACGAGACGGACAACGAGACAAACAACGAGACAAGACGAACAACGAGACGAACAACGAGACGAACAACGAGACGAACAACGAGACAAACAACGAGACGAACAATGAGACGAACAACGAGACGAACAACGAGACGAACAACGAGACAAACAACGAGACGAACAACGAGACAAACAACGAGACAAACAACGAGACGAACAACGAGACGAACAACGAGACAAACAACGAGACGGACAACGAGACAAACAACGAGACAAACAACGAGACAAACAACGAGACAAACAACGAGACGGACAACGAGACAAACAACGAGACAAACAACGAGACAAGACGAACAACGAGACGAACAACGAGACGAACAACGAGACAAACAACGAGACGAACAACGAGACGAACAACGAGACGGACAACGAGACGGACAACGAGACGGACAACGAGACGAACAACGAGACGGACAACGAGACGGACAACGAGACGGACAACGAGACGGACAACGAGACGGACAACGAGACGAACAACGAGACGAACAACGAGACGAACAACGAGACAAACAACGAGACAAGACGAACAACGAGACGAACAACGAGACGGACAACGAGACGGACAACGAGACGAACAACGAGACGAACAACGAGACAAGACGAACAACGAGACGAACAACGAGACGAACAACGAGACGAACAACGAGACGAACTACGAGACGGACAACGAGACGGACAACGAGACAAACAACAGACAGACAATGAGGACCAAGTGGACGTCAGATGAATATTTAGTATTTATTTTCTTAATCCACTTCCTGTCTTTTTTCTTGGTGTGGTAACACGGAGAGAGAGTGATGAGCTCTAGAGGAGCTCAATGTAGTTGGCATGGTAACATGGAGAGAGTATCGAGCTCTAGAGGAGCTCAACGTAGTTGGCATGGTAACATGGAGAGAGTATCGAGCTCTAGAGGAGCTCAA
The DNA here is from genome assembly GCF_043250625.1 of Sebastes fasciatus. Lineage (NCBI taxonomy): Eukaryota > Metazoa > Chordata > Actinopteri > Perciformes > Sebastidae > Sebastes > Sebastes fasciatus. The sequence goes on along the minus strand of NW_027428208.1, from coordinate 43,711 downwards.
CGTAGTTGGCATGGTAACATGGAGAGAGTGACGAGCTCTAGAGGAGCTCAACGTAGTTGGCATGGTAACACGGAGAGAGTATCGAGCTCTAGAGGAGCTCAACGTAGTTGGCATGGTAACATGGAGAGAGTGACGAGCTCTAGAGGAGCTCAACGTAGTTGGCATGGTAACATGGGGAGAGAGTGACGAGCTCTAGAGGAGCTCAACGTAGTTGGCATGGTAACACGGAGAGAGTGACGAGCTCTAGAGGAGCTCAACGTAGTTGGCATGGTAACATGGGGAGAGAGTGATGAGCTCTAGAGGAGCTCAACGTAGTTGGCATGGTAACATGGGGAGAGTGACGAGCTCTAGAGGAGCTCAACGTAGTTGGCATGGTAACATGGGGAGAGAGTGATGAGCTCTAGAGGAGCTCAACGTAGTTGGCATGGTAACACGGAGAGAGAGTGACGAGCTCTAGAGGAGCTCAACGTAGTTGGCATGGTAACATGGAGAGAGTGACGAGCTCTAGAGGAGCTCAACGTAGTTGGCATGGTAACACGGAGAGAGAGTGACGAGCTCTAGAGGAGCTCAACGTAGTTGGCATGGTAACATGGGGAGAGAGTGATGAGCTCTAGAGGAGCTCAACGTAGTTGGCATGGTAACATGGGGAGAGTGACGAGCTCTAGAGGAGCTCAACGTAGTTGGCATGGTAACATGGGGAGAGTGACGAGCTCTAGAGGAGCTCAACGTAGTTGGCATGGTAACATGGGGAGAGTGACGAGCTCTAAAGGAGCTCAATGTAGTTGGCATGGTAACATGGAGAGAGTGACGAGCTCTAGAGGAGCTCAACGTAGTTGGCGGGGAACATCCCGTAGTGACCATTGGGACCGTGTCCTCGCCACCAGCCCTCGTCCAACATCTCTATCCCCGTTACGATGTCACCGGGGTCAAAGGTGATCTCAGTGTTGTCGGCTGTGGAGGAGAAGTGATGGTGAGAAGATACACTAACCTTTGTGTGTGTGTGTGTGTGTGTGTGTGTGTGTGTGTGTGTGTGTGTGTGTGTGTGTGTGTGTGTTCATACCAGCCTGGTAGTCGTACAGAGCTCTGGCACTGAGGCCCGGTCCACTGGTGTCCACATCTCCGTCTCCAGCCTTAAAACACGTGAAAACACATGAAAACACACTAAAACACATTAAAACACATGAAAACACATGAAAACACATTAAAACACACTGAAGAAATGAATGTAGAAAGTGAAACAGAAAGTGGACTCACGGAGAAGTGGTCTGGGTAAAAGTTCTCGTACAGGTCCTCCACGGTCCCGTCGGGATCCGGAGCCTGGTACAGGTCCTCTGGAGGTCCGACACATTAACACATCACAAGCTGCTCAACACTGTGATCAGAGAACTGCTCTGATATTCCTCTATGTTGTTGGAAAAACATCCCCCCTACATACTATTATATAATATCGCTACCTTATTATCATCATCATCATCATCACCATCACCACCATCACCATCATTATTATTATTATTCATGTATTCATGTATTCATGTATTCATGTTTAACGTTAATGTTGTGGTCGATCTCATTTTGAACTATTTTATAAAACAAATATGTAACAAATCCTGATTTTCATTACGGAGTTATTTTAGTTGTTATTTCCTGTTTTATTTTGTGTTTCTTACGTCTCCTCTCGTTTCAGAAACTTCACTTCCTGCCCTTGATACTGGCCCCGCCCCTACTGGTCTCACCTGTTCCCAGTTAGCCTCACCTCCCCAGTGTGTTTAGTCTGTGGGTTTCCTACCTGTGTGATTACTGGCCCCGCCCCTACTGGTCTCACCTGTTCCCAGTTTGACTCACCTCTCTTGTCCAGCGTTCCAGTGTAAGTGATCTTGGTTTATCTGAACTCTGCATGTTTTTGTCTCACCCTGGTCGGCTCTGATTGCCTCTATCTGACTGCTCACCTGTACCTGACTGTTCACCTGTACCTGACTGCTCACCTGTACCTGACTGCTCACCTGTACCTGACTGTTCACCTGTATCTGACTGTTCACCTGTACCTGACTGTTCACCTGTATCTGACTGCTCACCTGTACCTGACTGTTCACCTGTACCTGACTGCTCACCTGTACCTGACTGCTCACCTGTACCTGACTGTTCACCTGTATCTGACTGCTCACCTGTACCTGACTATTCACCTGTATCTGACTGCTCACCTGTACCTGACTGTTCACCTGTACCTGACTGTTCACCTGTACCTGACGGCTCACCTGTATCTGACTGTTCACCTGTACCTGACTGTTCACCTGTACCTGACTGTTCACCTGTACCTGACGGCTCACCTGTATCTGACTGTTCACCTGTACCTGACTGTTCACCTGTACCTGACTGCTCACCTGTACCTGACTGTTCACCTGTACCTGACTGCTCACCTGTATCTGACTGCTCAACTGTATCTGACTGTTCACCTTTATCTGACTGCTCACCTGTACCTGACCGTTCACCTGTACCTGACTGCTCACCTGTACCTGACTGCTCACCTGTACCTGACTGTTCACCTGTACCTGACTGCTCACCTGTATCTGACTGCTCAACTGTATCTGACTGTTCACCTTTATCTGACTGCTCACCTGTACCTGACCGTTCACCTGTACCTGACCGCTCACCTGTATCTGACCGCTCACCTGTATCTGACTGCTCACCTGTACCTGACTGTTCACCTGTATCTGACTGTTCACCTGTACCTGACTGTTCACCTGTACCTGACTGCTCACCTGTATCTGACTGCTCACCTGTACCTAACTGTTCACCTGTACCTGACTGCTCACCTGTATCTGACTGCTCACCTGTACCTGACTGTTCACCTGTACCTGACTGTTCACCTGTATCTGACTGGTCACCTGTATCTGACCGCTCACCTGTACCTGACTGCTCACCTGTATCTGACTGTTCACCTGTACCTGACTGCTCACCTGTACCTGACTGTTCACCTGTACCTGACTGCTCACCTGTACCTGACTGCTCACCTGTACCTGACTGTTCACCTGTATCTGACTGTTCACCTGTACCTGACTGTTCACCTGTATCTGACTGCTCACCTGTACCTGACTGTTCACCTGTACCTGACTGCTCACCTGTACCTGACTGCTCACCTGTACCTGACTGTTCACCTGTATCTGACTGCTCACCTGTACCTGACTATTCACCTGTATCTGACTGCTCACCTGTACCTGACTGTTCACCTGTACCTGACTGTTCACCTGTACCTGACGGCTCACCTGTATCTGACTGTTCACCTGTACCTGACTGTTCACCTGTACCTGACTGTTCACCTGTACCTGACGGCTCACCTGTATCTGACTGTTCACCTGTACCTGACTGTTCACCTGTACCTGACTGCTCACCTGTACCTGACTGTTCACCTGTACCTGACTGCTCACCTGTATCTGACTGCTCAACTGTATCTGACTGTTCACCTTTATCTGACTGCTCACCTGTACCTGACCGTTCACCTGTACCTGACTGCTCACCTGTACCTGACTGCTCACCTGTACCTGACTGTTCACCTGTACCTGACTGCTCACCTGTATCTGACTGCTCAACTGTATCTGACTGTTCACCTTTATCTGACTGCTCACCTGTACCTGACCGTTCACCTGTACCTGACCGCTCACCTGTATCTGACCGCTCACCTGTATCTGACTGCTCACCTGTACCTGACTGTTCACCTGTATCTGACTGTTCACCTGTACCTGACTGTTCACCTGTACCTGACTGCTCACCTGTATCTGACTGCTCACCTGTACCTAACTGTTCACCTGTACCTGACTGCTCACCTGTATCTGACTGCTCACCTGTACCTGACTGTTCACCTGTACCTGACTGTTCACCTGTATCTGACTGGTCACCTGTATCTGACCGCTCACCTGTACCTGACTGCTCACCTGTATCTGACTGTTCACCTGTACCTGACTGTTCACCTGTACCTGACTGCTCACCTGTATCTGACTGCTCACCTGTACCTGACTGTTCACCTGTACCTGACTGTTCACCTGTATCTGACTGGTCACCTGTATCTGACCGCTCACCTGTATCTGACTGTGCACCTGTCCTGTTTCGAGTTGTGCCTTTCTTTTTCTTCCCAGTCGTAACGCAGGTGTTTTAGACGGTTTCATCTTTTGTTAAAGGTTCTTCATGTAAAATCTTAAAGTAATTTTAGTGACGGCAGTAAAAGTATAAAAGTATAAAAGTATAAAAGTATAAAAGTGCTCATTGATATTTTTGTCTAAGAGAAGGCGTCGTACCTGGAGCACCTTCATCGTCTTCAAACTCATCGGACCACTCCTCCTCTTCCTCCTCTGGGTACGTGTTCTCTGAGGACCAGAGAGACATTTAGATCTTTACAAAGATGATTACATGAAACACGTCTTAAAGAAGAACTCATCAACACTCACAGGACTTTAGTCAAACCCATGTCTGGGATGTGTGAATGATTCAGAGTGGTATATATATTCTGTACATGGATGTCAGTGATCACCTGGAGCTCATCATTCACTGACTGTTTATTAGCTGTGTGTCTGACCTGCAGCTGGAACAGGTGAGCCTGGAGCAGGTGAGTGAGACAGCCCAGGTGAGACAGGTGAGACAGGTGAGACAGGTGAGACCACAGCTGGAGCAGGTGAGTGAGACAGCCCAGGTGAGACAGGTGAGACCACAGCTGGAGCAGGTGAGTGAGACAGCCCAGGTGAGACAGGTGAGACCACAGCTGGAGCAGGTGAGTGAGACAGCCCAGGTGAGACAGGTGAGATCACAGCTGGAGCAGGTGAGTGAGACAGCCCAGGTGAGACAGGTGAGATCACAGCTGGAGCAGGTGAGTACTGAGGCTTCGGCGGAGTTTCTCTCTCGAAGGACTTCTGAGATAAAAATGGACTCCGCAGCTTCCCTGAGACGCAGAGTGACAACATGAATATTGTGTCATTATCAGGTGTTATTTATTTACTTGTTTGTTTGTTTGTTTGTTTGTTTGTTTGTTTACCAGGTCTGGATGCAGCAGGAGACTGGAAGCTTTGCTCCTTCTGCTTGAAGACGTCTCTGGGGTTAAATGACCTCTGAGAGATCAGTGACCTTGCCTCCTGTGAACAACAGCGAGAGCTTAAAGACGTATCACAGCAGCAACATTTAGTCCCTGGTATGAGTCAAACTATTAAAAAAAAAAATGAGGCGCCTACATTTCCCATAATGCAACTCTTCTCTGTCATTAGACACTCCCTGGCTGCGTTCCAAAGCTCTTAATTGCATCCCTGTTTCCCTCACTTGCGTCTTTTCCTTGCGTCTTAGGGTCTTTCCCATTAGTGCTTTTATACGGCTTGACTCCTCGACTCCTCGGCTCCTCGACTCCTCGACTCGCGTCTTAGTCCCGCCCCCGGGAGATGCGAGCGGAGGAGGCGAGGAAAAGACTCGAGGAGAGAGGAAACGAGTAAATATGTTTTTAGAGACATGAGATGTCGTTTCCTCTGAAGCGTCACGTGAAGCGACGTCCGTTTCTGATGACAGCAGCAGCTGATAACAGCTGGATCAGCTGTCAGTTGGCTTCAACAGCTGTTTATGTCTGAACTGATCTAATAGTAATAAAGAAACAGAGTTATCAGAGCAGCAGTGTTTCCTCTCTGTAGCCTGTTACCTGTTTAACAAACACCTGCACATGAATAACAGCTGCAGTCTGTATTTCTACTGTGGACTGAGTCCTGCTTAGAGGACCAGGAACCATCTCTACTGTGGACTGAGTCCTGCTTAGAGAACCAGGAACCATCTCTACTGTGGACTGAGTCCTGCTTAGAGGACCAGGAACCATCTCTACTGTGGACTGAGTCCTGCTTAGAGGACCAGAACCATCTCTACTGTGGACTGAGTCCTGCTTAGAGGACCAGGAACCATCTCTACTGTGGACTGAGTCCTGCTTAGAGGACCAGGAACCATCTCTACTGTGGACTGAGTCCTGCTTAGAGGACCAGGAACCATCTCTACTGTGGACTGAGTCCTGCTTAGAGGACCAGGAACCATCTCTACTGTGGACTGAGTCCTGCTTAGAGGACCAGGAACCATCTCTACTGGCACAATATCTTTATATTATGTATTCAGTATTAGTGTCTGTAGTTATTGATATTCTGACAGTAGAAGTTCTGTATTAGTCTGAATGTTTGAGGGGAAAGTGAAATGATGTAACTCATATCAAACCCACGTTCAGGAATTATCAGCTTCTCATGTGACTGAATGGAAATGATGATAAATGATGTAAAAGGTATAAAAGACAGACCCTCCTTCTCTCTCTGACTTTAACTGGATACTTAATAAAAGTGAATGAGTGAAATAACAGATCATCAAAAGAAAACTCTTTCTAATAAATGAAGAAAGTTATTTTAAATCTGTTCATTGTCAGCTTTTATAAACCCCTCTCAGAGTCGGACTCCTTCAGAGGAAACGACGTCTCATGTCTCTAAAAACATATTTACTCGTTTCCTCTCTCCTCGAGTCGTTTCCTCGCCTCCTCCGCTCGCATCTCCCGGGGGCGGGACTAAGACGCGAGTCGAGGAGTCGAGGAGTCGAGGAGTCGAGGAGCCGAGGAGTCGAGGAGTCAAGCCGTATAAAAGCACTAATGGGAAAGACCCATTGAGTCTCTGAATGTGGGCCGCCGCTGAGACTCATGGGTATTGTAGTATTTAGTTGTGATCATTTCATTATCCAGGAGAATAAATCTTATACTCTTCTTAATCCAGTAGCTCCTGTACATATTAATATCATTTATATTATAATATACTATAATAATATTATAAATTATTATAATATATATAATATATATATATATATAATAATAATATATATTACATATATTATATATTATTATAATAATATCTTCTCATACTCACGTTAGCTTTCTGCACAGACGCAGCGGAGTTGATGCCGTACCTCTTGTTTCCGTTCTCCTGTTGGTTCTAACAGACACGTCACGTTATCGCTTTTATATTCATATCTTTTTATTATGTATTTATTATATTCTATATTTTTATTTATATCTTTTACTAAACAGTTTAAAACAACTTGTTTTTTTTCTGATTTGGCCTTCATCTCTCTCGACATGATATTCATCTCTTTTAACATTTGTGTGTTGTTAGTGATAATAAACCAGAATTATCTTTTCCTCACCGGTCGCTGCTGCTTCCTCTCTCCTTCCTCTTCCTCCCTCTGTCGCTGCTGCTTCCTCTCTCCTTCCTCTTCCTCCCTCTGCTGATAAATCCTGAAATACACAAACACAGAAAGCACCAATCAGTGGCTGTTTGTGTGTGTTGTTGTTGTTGTTGTTGTTGTTGTTGTGTTTGTGTTTGACTGACATCTCCCTCCTCTCCCTCTCCAGTGTTTCTCTCTCCTGCTCCGCTCTTTTCTTCTCTTCCCGTTGACGAGTGTCTTCGTCCCTCTGGAGAAGAAGAGTCATATTATTATTATTAAATCTGATGAAACTACAGTTTATAAACTGGATAGATAAATAAATAAAGATAAAGATGAATCTGAAGAGAAACCTGAGTTTGGATCCAGAAGTCGTCCTTTTTGGTTTGTTGGATTTCCTCCACGGCGTTGACCTTCCGGTACACAGAACCCTGTCGGAGAACAAGTTCCCCGTTAAAACAAACTCATGTCTTAGAACTCTGGACCACCACGTCTCCACCCCGTCTCCACCCCGGCTCCACCCCGTCTCCACCCCGTCTCCACCCCGGCACCAGCTCCACCCACCCCATCTCCACCCAACCCGGCTCCACCCACCCCGGCTCCAGCCCGGCTCCACCCACCCCGGCTCCACCCAACCCGGCTCCACCCAATATAAATATATAAATATATAAATATATATATAGGTGTCTCACCACGGGTCCTCTGGAAGCGTCTCTGTATTGTGTTTGTTTGTGGAAGTTGAAATTGGCTCCGGAGGCTTTGGCCACTTTCTGCAGGACGGTCTCTGGTTCCACGTCATCGTCTCCGCGGGCGTTGATGGTCACATGAGCTCCCTGAGATCAGACTCACGTTACCGTTCATCACGTGTGTTTATAGATGGTAGATTTGATTTTATATATATATATATATATATATATCCCAGCGAGACTCACCTTCAGGAAGCTGCCCATCGAGCTCACATGGTTGGCACATATTCCTTTTCTCCAGTCCTTCACACCTTCACCTGTCTGTCCACACGCACACACACACACACACACACACACGCACACACACATGAACCCAAGGAACTGAGCCGAGGCTATCTGTATGTTCTGTGTTTATATTCATATATTAATATTCTGTGTGTATATTGTGTGTCTCACCCAGTTGATGAGGACGTATTTGGGCAGACCAGAGTTTGGGTCCTGAACCCGACAGAAAGCGTACATCACCTTCCCGCTGTTCAGCTCCTCCACCATCTCCTCTAGTCCACCGTCTACACACACACGCACACGCACACGCACATGCGCACACGTCCTGATGATGTAATTTTAGCTGTGATTCATTTTAATAATCAGTTAAAGTTAAAGTAACTGAGTACATTTACTCTACTCCTCTCAGGACCCCTCAGATTTATCTGGTGACCCTCTGCAGGGGCCCGACCCCTAGGTTGGGACCCACTGGACTAAACTAGCTGACGTATGTAGAGTAAAGTTCTACTGCAGGACTCTGAGAATACTTTTACTGCAGTATCAAATCAAATCAAATCAATTTATTTTTGTATAGCGTCAAATCACAACAGAAGTTATCTCAAGACGCTTTATATGTAGAGCAGGTCTATGACCGTACACCAGAGTTTAGAGACCCAACAGGATCCACCAAGCGCACTGAGGCCAGGAACAACTCCCCGATTACTGGGAAGAAACCTGGAGCAGAACCGGGCGCAGGGCGGGCGGCCATCTGCCGAGACCGGCTGGGGGGACAGATAGATAGAGTGAGAGAGAGAGAGAGAGATAGAGAGAGAGAGATATAGAAGCAGCCACAATAGCAGTCTAGCCGCTGTAATAACTAATACAAGTAGGGCTGATAACACAAAACCAATAGTGGTGGATGGAAAGAGTGATAATACAACTATCGGAAAGCCAGCACTGTCCAGCATCTCTCCTCAGTACGTCCATGTGTATTGGTGTGGGACGTCCCTGCGATCGATGCCCGTGCGTTGGTTCCTGCAGCATCAGCATGCTTGCTGGGAGCTCTTGATGTCTTTGGCAGTGATTGAGAAGTGTTATTCTCCAGGCTGCCACATTGTCATTAGGTGTTGGAAATCCCTCGTTAGCATTGGTAGTCCCTCGTACAGACGTAGTTAATTAGGGATGGTAGCAGTTGGTGTCAAGCAGGCACCGACGCGGCAGCAGATGCAGCCACAATACCGGAGACCACCAAGATCCAGGTGAAACCCTGCTCCAAGTGTACCCATGCTCCAGGTATAACCTCGCTCCCTGGTGTGATCCCGCTCCAGGTATGACCTCACTCCAGGTGTGACCCCGCTCCACGGTTAGCTGCGAGACAAGGAGGCACAAGGACTCCCGGGAAGGAATGAAGTTAGTAACAACATGGACATGGGACATGAGTATATACAGAAGGAGAGGGGAGCTCAGTGTGTCATAGGAAGTTCCTTATGACAGTGTGTCATAGGAAGTCCCCCGGCAGTCTATGCCTATAGCAGCTTAAGTATAAGCGTTATCAAAGAGGAAAGTCTTTAGCCTACTCTTAAATGTAGAGACGGTGTCTGCCTCCCGGACTGAAACTGGGAGCTGGTTCCAGAGAAGAGGAGCTTGATAGCTGAAGGCTCTGGCTCCCATTCTACGTTTGGAGACTCTAGGAACCTCAAGTAACCCTGCATTCTGTGAGCGCAGTGCTCTAGTGGGGTAGTAGGGTACTATGAGCTCTTTAAGATATGATGGGGCCTGACCGTTTAGCGCTTTGTAGGTGAGGAGGATGATTTTAAAATCTATTCTGGATTTTACAGGCAGCCAGTGCAGAGAAGCTAATACAGGCGTAATATGATCTCTTTTTCTAGTTCTAGTCAGTACACGTGCTGCAGCATTCTGGATCAACTGGAGAGTCTTAAGAGACTTATTGGAGCAGCCTGATAATAAGGAATTGCAGTAATCGAGTCTAGAGGTAACAAATGCATGGACTAATTTTTCTGCATCATTTTGACACAGGATGTGCCTGATCTTCACAATGTTACGTAGATGAAAGAAGGCAGTCCGTGAGGTTTGTTTTATGTGAGAGTTAAAGGACATATCCTGGTCGAAGACAACTCCCAGATTCCTTACGGTGGTGCTGGAGGCCAGGGCAATGCCATCTAAAGTAACTATATCATTAGATAATTTGTTTCGGAGGTGCTCAGGGCCTAGTACAATAACTTCAGTTTTGTCTGAGTTTAACATCAGGAAATTGCAGGTCATCCAGGTTTTTATGTCCTTAAGGCATGCTTGAAGTTTAGTTAACTGGTTTGTTTCGTCTGGCTTGATTGATAGATATAATTGAGTATCATCTGCATAACAATGAAAGTTTATGGAGTGTTTTCTAATAACATTGCCTAAGGGAAGCATATATAAGGTAAATAGAATTGGTCCAAGTACAGAACCCTGTGGAACTCCGTGACTAACTTTGGCGTACATGGAGGACTCATCGTTGATATGTACAAACTGAGATCGATCTGATAAATAGGACTTAAACCAACTTAGTGCAGTTCCTTTAATGCCAATTAAATGTTCCAGTCTCTGTAATAGGATGTCATGGTCAATGGTGTCGAAAGCAGCACTGAGATCTAGCAAGACAAGTACAGAGACAAGTCCTTTGTCCGATGCCATTAGAAGGTCATTTGTAATTTTCACTAGTGCTGTCTCTGTGCTATGGTGCACTCTAAATCCTGACTGATAATCTTCGAATAAATGATTGTTCTGTAGAAAGTCACACAGCTGACTGGCAACTACTTTCTCCAGTATTTTGGAGGTAAAGGGAAGGTTAGATATAGGTCTATAGTTGGCTAGGACCTCTGGATCAAGAGTGGGTTTTTTAAGAAGATGTTTAATTACAGCTACTTTAAAGGACTGTGGTACATAGCCTGTTAGTAGAGACACATTGATCATATCCAGTAAAGAGGTGCTAACTAGAGGTAAAACTTCTTTAAGCAGTCTAGTTGGAATAGGGTCTAGGAGACAGGTAGATGATTTAGATGAGGAGATCAGTGAGGTTAATTTGTGGAGATCGATAGGAGAAAAGCAGTCTAAATATATATCAGGTTGTACAGCTGTTTCTAAGGTTCCTAAGTTTGAGGATAAATTGGTACCAGTTGACGGTAGGAGGTGATTAATTTTGTCTCTAATAGTTATGATTTTATCATTAAAGAAACTCATGAAGTCACTACTACTGAGGGTTGTAGGAATACATGGCTCAATAGAGCTGTGACTTTCTGTCAGCCTGGCTACAGTGTTGAATAGAAACCTGGGGTTGTTCTTATTTTTCTCTATTAATGATGAGTAATGGGCTGCTCTGGCATCACAGAGAGCCTTCCTATATGTTTTAAGACTATCTTGCCAGACTAAATGAGATTCTTCCTGTTTGGTGGAACGCCATATCCTTTCCAGTTTCCTCGATGCTTGCTTTAATTTGCGTGTTTGAGGGTTATACCATGGAGCTGACTTCCTTTGTTTTACTAACTTCTTTTTTAGAGGGGCAACAGAATCAAGTGTGACTCGCAGTGAGTCTGTAGCACTATCTACAAGATGATCAATTTGGGTAGGGCTAAAATTAACATACGAGTCCTCTGTTATATTGAGACATGGTATTGAATTTAATGCTGATGGAATCGCTTCCTTAAATTTAGCTACAACACTATCGGATAGACATCTAGTGTACACACTTTTATCTGATGGTGTATAGTCTAGTAATAAGAATTCAAAAGTGATTAAATAATGGTCTGATAAAAGAGAGTTCTGTGGAAAAACAATTAAATGTTCAATTTCAACGCCATATGACATAACAAGGTCGAGGGTGTGGTTAAAGCGGTGAGTGGGTTTATGCACGTTCTGCGAGAAACCAATTGAATCTAATAAAGAGATAAACGCAGTACTGAAGCTATCATTATCAACGTCCACATGAATATTAAAATCACCTACTATAATGACTTTATCTGTTTTCAGGACTAAGCTTGATAGAAACTCTGAGAATTCAGATAGAAATTCAGAATATGGGCCTGGAGCGCGGTACACTATAACAAAGAGAATTGGCTGTAGTGTTTTCCAGGTTGGGTGTGAAAGACTAAGAACAAGGCTTTCAAATGAGTTATAATTTAGTTTAGTTTTAGGGTTTATTAATAGGCTTGAGTCGAAGATGGCTGCAACTCCACCTCCTCGGCCGGTGTCTCGAGGAATGTGAGTATTAATATGACTCGGGGGAGTGGATTCGTTTAGGCTGACATATTCTTCCTGACACAGCCAGGTTTCGGTAAGACAAAATAAATCAATGTGATTATCTGATATTAAATCATTTACTAGTAGAGCTTTAGATGACAGAGATCTGATATTTAAGAGTCCACATTTAATTCTCCTGTTTTGTTGCTTTATTGCAGTGCTAGTGTTAGATTTTATTAGATTATTATGTTTAGCTCCTCTTCTGTTTACTTTTGATTTAATTAATTTAGGTGGGGCAGACACAGTCTCAGTGAGGTTTGGGGTTAAGCTATGGGTGGGTAACTGCTCTAATGGAAGCGCAGAGAAGTGTGTAAGACTACAGCTCTGCGTCCTGGAATGACCCCTGGTTTGTCATGGATTTGTTCCACCAACAATCTTGGTCAGATTTCTGGATAAGAGAGCCGCACCATCCAAAGTTGGATGAATGCCGTCTCTCCTAATCAGGCCAGGAATTCCCCAGAAAGGGTTCCAATTGTCAATGAAGCCCACATCGTTTGCTGGACACCACCTCGACAGCCAGCTGTGGAATGACTTCATGCGGCTATACATGTCGTCACTGGTCAGGTTGGGGAGGGGACCAGAGAAAACTACGGAGTCCGACATTGTTTTTGCATATGCACACACCGATTGGACATTAACTTTAGTGACCTCCGATCGACGTAACCGGGTGTCATTACCGCCGACGTGAATAACAATCTTACTGTATTTACGTTTATCCTTAGCCAGCAGTTTCAAAACGGATTCAATGTCGCCCGCTCTGGCCCCCGGGATGCAATTAACTATGGCAGCTGACTTCGCTAACTTCACGTTTCGCAAAATGGAGCTGCCGATAACCAGAGTTGGTTTCTCAGCGGGTGTGTCGCTGAGTGAGGAATATCTGTTAGAAACGTGAAGTGGTTGGTGGTTAACCGTGGGCTTCAGGGTACGACTATGCTTCCTTCGGACAGTCACCCAGCCTCCCGGCTGCTCGGGGGTTGCCGGGGGACGGCTAGCAGAAGCTAAGCTTGGCCGGTCTGCACCGGCTAGGGGCTGGCTAACTACAGAAGAAGCTAAAGCTAAAGTGCAGAACCGGGCTTCTAACTCGCTAACCCTCGCCTCCAATGCAGCGAATGCACTACACCTAATACATGTACCATTAGCTCTAAAGGAGGCAGAGGAATAACTAAACATAAGACACACAGAGCAGGGGAGAGCAGGAGAAGGAGAGAGAACAGGAGAAGGAGAGAGAACAGGAGAGCAGGGGAGAGGAGAAGCCATCGCTAACGGCTAAGCTACTGCTAAGCTACTGTTATGCTACGGTACGATAGCCCAGCTAGCGTTAGCCGAGCTGAAAATGTGTGGTTAAGTCTCTAAAGAGGAGTGAGGTGTGAGTGCTTAAGCAGAACTAGTGTAGATATAAATGTAGCGGGTAATTATCCGCTGTAATGAAGAGTATATAACTATATTGCCCTGGATGTGCTAGAGCAGCTACAGAACACAGCAGCACACAGAAAGACAGGCAACCGGAAATGAGGCAACCGGAAATGAGGCAATACGCTTACCGTGAACCCTCTAATAAAATCTATAATAATACATCAGTCACAGGAGATACTTTACTGCACATCTGTATGTGAGCTCCTGACCTGCTTCCACATCTGCTATCCTCCACATCTGCTATCCTCCACATCTGCTATCCTCCATCCTGCTATCCTCCATCCTGCTATCCTCCACATCTGCTATCCTCCACATCTGCTATCCTCCATCCTGCTATCCTCAACATCTGCTATCCTCCACATCTGCTATCCTCCATCCTGCTATCCTCCACATCTGCTATCCTCCAGCCTGCTATCCTCCACATCTGCTATCCTCCACATCTGCTATCCTCCACATCTGCTATCCTCCATCCTGCTATCCTCCACATCTGCTATCCTCCAGCCTGCTATCCTCCAGCCTGCTATCCTCCACATCTGCTATCCTCCATCCTGCTATCCTTCAGCCTGCTATCCTCCACATCTGCTATCCTCCAGCCTGCTATCCTCCAGCCTGCTATCCTCCAGCCTGCTATCCTCCACATCTGCTATCCTCCACATCTGCTATCCTCCAGCCTGCTATCCTCCAGCCTGCTATCCTCAACATCTGCTATCCTCCACATCTGCTATCCTCCATCCTGCTATCCTCAACATCTGCTATCCTCCACATCTGCTATCCTCCATCCTGCTATCCTCCACATCTGCTATCCTCCAGCCTGCTATCCTCCACATCTGCTATCCTCCACATCTGCTATCCTCCACATCTGTTATCCTCCATCCTGCTATCCTCCACATCTGCCATCCTCCACATCTGCTATTCTCCAGCCTGCTATCCTCCACATCTGCTATCCTCCACATCTGCTATCCTCCATCCTCCAGCCTGCTATCCTCCACATCTGCTATCCTCCATCCTCCAGCCTGCTATCCTCCACATCTGCTATCCTCCACATCTGCTATCCTCCATCCTCCAGCCTGCTATCCTCCACATCTGCTATCCTCCACATCTGCTATCCTCCATCCTCCAGCCTGCTATCCTCCACATCTGCTATCCTCCATCCTCCAGCCTGCTATCCTCCACATCTGCTATCCTCCACATCTGCTATCCTCCAGCCTGCTATCCTCCACATCTGCTATCCTCCAGCCTGCTATCCTCCACATCTGCTATCCTCCAGCCTGCTATCCTCCAGCCTGCTATCCTCCAGCCTGCTATCCTCCATCCTGCCATCCTTCAGCCTGCTATCCTCCACATCTGCTATCCTCCAGCCTGCTATCCTCCAGCCTGCTATCCTCCAGCCTGCTATCCTCCACATCTGCTATCCTCCACATCTGCTATCCTCCAGCCTGCTATCCTCCAGCCTGCTATCCTCCACATCTTCTATCCTCCACATCTGCTATCCTCCAGCCTGCTATCCTCCAGCCTGCTATCCTCCACATCTGCTATCCTCCACATCTGCTATCCTCCAGCCTGCTATCCTCCAGCCTGCTATCCTCCACATCTGCTATCCTCCACATCTGCTATCCTCCAGCCTGCTATCCTCCAGCCTGCTATCCTCCAGCCTGCTATCCTCCACATCTGCTATCCTCCACATCTGCTATCCTCCAGCCTGCTATCCTCCATCCTGCTATCCTCCAGCCTGCTATCCTCCACATCTGCTATCCTCCACATCTGCTATCCTCCACATCTGCTATCCTCCACATCTGCTATCCTCCATCCTGCTATCCTCCACATTTGCTATCCTCCATCCTCCATCCTGCTATCCTCCAGCCTGCTATCCTCCAGCCTGCTATCCTCCACATCTTCTATCCTCCACATCTGCTATCCTCCACATCTGCTATCCTCCATCCTGCTATCCTCCAGCCTGCTATCCTCCACATCTGCTATCCTCCACATCTGCTATCCTCCTTCCTGCTATCTCCACATCTGCTATCCTCCATCCTGCTATCCTCCACATTTGCTAACCTCCATCCTCCATCCTGCTATCCTCCAGCCTGCTATCCTCCAGCCTGCTATCTTCCACATCTGCTATCCTCCACATCTGCTATCCTCCAGCCTGCTATCTTCCACATCTGCTATCCTCCACATCTGCTATCCTCCAGCCTGCTATCTTCCACATCTGCTATCCTCCACATCTGCTATCCTCCAGCCTGCTATCTTCCACATCTGCTATCCTCCACATCTGCTATCCTCCAGCCTGCTATCCTCCACATCTTCTATCCTCCAGCCTGCTATCCTCCACATCTGCTATCCTCCAGCCTGCTATCTTCCACATCTGCTATCCTCCACATCTGCTATCCTCCAGCCTGCTATCTTCCACATCTGCTATCCTCCACATCTGCTATCCTCCAGCCTGCTATCCTCCACATCTTCTATCCTCCAGCCTGCTATCCTCCACATCTGCTATCCTCCATCCTGCTATCCTCCAGCCTGCTATCCTCCACATCTGCTATCCTCCACATCTGCTATCCTCCAGCCTGCTATCTTCCACATCTGCTATCCTCCATCCTGCTATCCTCCAGCCTGCTATCTTCCACATCTGCTATCCTCCATCCTGCTATCCTCCAGCCTGCTATCCTCCACATCTGCTATCCTCCACATCTGCTATCCTCCAGCCTGCTATCCTCCACATCTGCTATCCTCCATCCTCCATCCTGCTATCGTCCAGCCTGCTATCCTCCAGCCTGCTATCCTCCATCCTCCATCCTCCATCCTGCTATCCTCCATCCTGCTATCATCCAGCCTGCTATCCTCCAGCCTGCTATCCTCCATCCTCCATCCTGCTATCCTCCATCCTGCTATCCTCCATCCTGCTATCCTCCAGCCTGCTATCCTCCATCCTCCAGCCTGCTATCCTCCATCCTGCTATCCTCCATCCTGCTATCCTCCATCCTGCTATCCTCCATCCTCCAGCCTGCTATCCTCCATCCTGCTATCCTCCATCCTGCTATCCTCCATCCTGCTATCCTCCATCCTCCAGCCTGCTATCCTCCATCCTGCTATCCTCCATCCTGCTATCGTCCAGCCTGCTATCCTCCATCCTGCTATCCTCCATCCTGCTATCCTCCAGCCTGCTATCCTCCATCCTCCAGCCTGCTATCCTCCATCCTGCTATCCTCCAGCCTGCTATCCTCCACCCTGCTATCCTCCAGCCTGCTATCCTCCATCCTGCTATCCTCCAGCCTGCTATCCTCCATCCTCCAGCCTGCTATCCTCTATCCTGCTATCCTCCATCCTGCTATCCTCCATCCTGCTATCCTCCTCCAGCCTGCTATCCTCCTCCATCCTGCTATCCTCCAGCCTGCTATCCTCCAGCCTGCTATCCTCCTCCAGCCTGCTATCCTCCTCCATCCTGCTATCCTCCAGCCTGCTATCCTCCATCCTCCATCCTGCTTTCGTCCAGCCTGCTATCCTCCATCCTGCTATCCTCCTCCAGCCTGCTATCCTCCATCCTGCTATCCTCCTCCATCCTGCTATCCTCCAGCCTGCTATCCTCCAGCCTGCTATCCTCCTCCAGCCTGCTATCCTCCTCCATCCTGCTATCCTCCAGCCTGCTATCCTCCAGCCTGCTATCCTCCATCCTGCTATCCTCCTCCAGCCTGCTATCCTCCTCCATCCTGCTATCCTCCAGCCTGCTATCCTCCAGCCTGCTATCCTCCAGCCTGCTATCCTCCTCCATCCTGCTATCCTCCATCCTGCTATCCTCCTCCAGCCTGCTATCCTCCTCCATCCTGCTATCCTCCATCCTGCTATCCTCCTCCAGCCTGCTATCCTCCAGCCTGCTATCCTCCAGCCTGCTATCCTCCAGCCTGCTATCCTCCTCCATCCTGCTATCCTCCTCCAGCCTGCTATCCTCCAGCCTGCTATCCTCCTAACCTGCTATCCTCCTCCATCCTGCTATCCTCCTCCAGCCTGCTATCCTCCATCCTCCATCCTGCTTTCATCCAGCCTGCTATCCTCCAGCCTGCTATCCTCCAGCCTGCTATCCTCCTAACCTGCTATCCTCCTCCAGCCTGCTATCCTCCTCCATCCTGCTATCCTCCTCCAGCCTGCTATCCTCCAGCCTGCTATCCTCCATCCTGCTATCCTCCTCCAGCCTGCTATCCTCCTCCAGCCTGCTATCCTCCATCCTGCTATCCTCCTCCAGCCTGCTATCCTCCTCCATCCTGCTATCCTCCTCCATCCTGCTATCCTCCTCCAGCCTGCTATCCTCCAGCCTGCTATCCTCCATCCTGCTATCCTCCTCCAGCCTGCTATCCTCCTCCAGCCTGCTATCCTCCATCCTGCTATCCTCCTCCAGCCTGCTATCCTCCATCCTGCTATCCTCCTCCAGCCTGCTATCCTCCTCCATCCTGCTATCCTCCTCCAGCCTGCTATCCTCCTCCAGCCTGCTATCCTCCTCCAGCCTGCTATCCTCCAGCCTGCTATCCTCCTCCATCCTGCTATCCTCCTCCAGCCTGCTATCCTCCTCCAGCCTGCTATCCTCCTCCAGCCTGCTATCCTCCAGCCTGCTATCCTCCTCCATCCTGCTATCCTCCAGCCTGCTATCCTCCTCCAGCCTGCTATCCTCCGTCCTCCAGCCTGCTATCCTGAGTTGCCCTGCTCTGTTTCTGCACTGCCCCTGGGCCATCTGCCTGAGTTGACCTGCTCCGCCTCTGCCCTGCCCCAGGCCGTCCATCTGAGTTGACCTGCTCCGCATCTGCACTGCCCCAGCCCGTCCACCTGGGTTTTCCCTGCTCCGCATCTGCCATGCCCCAGGCCGTCCACCTGAGTTGACCTGCTCCGCTTCTGCACTGCCCCAGGCCCTCCACCTGAGTTGCCCTGCTCCGCCTCTGCACTGCCCCAGGCCGTCCACCTGAGTTGACCTGCTCCGCCTCTGCACTGCCCCAGGCCCTCCACCTTAGTTGCCCTGCTCCGCCTCTGCGCTGCCCCAGGCCGTCCACCTGAGTTGCCCTGCTCCGCCTCTGCGCTGCCCCAGGCCGTCCACCTGAGTTGCCCTGCTCCGCTTCTGCGCTGCCCCAGGCCGTCCACCTGAGTTGCCCTGCTGCGCCTCTGCCCTGCCCCAGGCCGTCCACCTGAGTTGCCCTGCTCCGCCTCTGCGCTGCCCCAGGCCGTCCACCTGAGTTGCCCTGCTCCGCGTCTGCGCTGCCCCAGGCCGTCCACCTGAGTTGCCCTGCTGCGCCTCTGCCCTGCCCCAGGCCGTCCACCTGGGTTTTCCCTGCTTCGCCCCAGTCCAGCCCCCCATTCCTGGGTTCTCTGCCCACTACTGCAGTATCACCTCTCTAATGTAATCTATAATACTACATCAGAGGAGACAGTCTGCTGCATGACTCTGAGAATACTTGTGTACTTTTACTGCAGTACATGACGCATTGATGAGATCTTACCTCCCTTGGCTGCCAGACGAATATCATTAGTGTTCCCTTCATAAGTGAACAATGCCCTGGAAACACAGAGGCAGTGATAGTTTAGTGATTGTTTAGTGATAGTTTAGTGATTGATAAGTGATTGATTAGTGATTGATTAGTGATTACTGGAACACCTCAGTCAACCGATAATCACAGATTTCATTCAACCAGGAAGTGAAGACAATGTTATTCTCTGTAAATAAGAGACATCTCACCAGTTTGTAGCCAACTTTCCATCCACCACTTCTTTATAAGCGTCCATGAGAGCAGCACCGTTCTTACTCAGATTCACCGCCATCGTCTTCCAGCTTTCTTAATTCAGGGTTCAAACAGGCTGCTAGTAGTCGACCCAAACAGCCTCAGAGACCTGGCAACGTGCTGACAGGTCTGACTCTGGGAAATCACCGCACAGCCGGATAAACTCTTCTTTACTCCACAGCAGAACCTCTGACACTCTGACACTCTGACACTCTGACACTCTGACTTTCCTCCACGCTGATGAGTCAAACCAGTCAAACCAGTCGGGTTAGAAGATCCAAACCTGATGAGCTACATTCTTACAGAAGGACTCGCCTCTGAGAAAATATACATTTATTCACATTATTATTGCTCTGCATGTATTGTATTAGATGTGTTTACTAACTTTACTTTTACAGAGTTTATTTCCACACACCTGAGTCCAGGTGAACCCAGAATATAAAACACACATCTGGCCACTAGGGGGAGTTTTAACATCAGACATCCTGAAGGCCTCAACCACCAGAGGAGACGTACTGAGTGTTTCTACTGTTCCTCTACTGCTACTCTACTGCTACTCTACTGTTACTCTACTGTTACTCTACTGTTACTCTACTGTTACTCTACTGCTACTCTACTGTTACTCTACTGCTACTCTACTGCTACTCTACTGTTACTCTACTGCTACTCTACTGTTACTCTACTGCTACTCTACTGCTACTCTACTGCTACTCTACTGTTACTCTACTGCTACTCTACTGTTACTCTACTGTTACTCTACTGCTACTCTACTGCTACTCTACTGTTACTCTACTGCTACTCTACTGTTACTCTACTGTTTCTCTACTGCTACTCTACTGTTACTCTACTGTTAATCTACTGTTACTCTACTGCTACTCTACTGTTACTCTACTGCTACTCTACTGTTACTCTACTGCTACTCTACTGTTACTCTACTGTTACTCTACTGTTACTCTACTGCTACTCTACTGTTACTCTACTGTTACTCTACTGCTACTCTACTGCTACTCTACTGCTACTCTACTGCTACTCTACTGTTACTCTACTGCTACTCTACTGTTACTCTACTGCTACTCTACTGTTAATCTACTGTTACTCTACTGCTACTCTACTGTTACTCTACTGCTACTCTACTGTTACTCTACTGCTACTCTACTGCTACTCTACTGTTACTCTACTGCTACTCTACTGCTACTCTACTGTTACTCTACTGTTACTCTACTGTTACTCTACTGTTACTCTACTGCTACTCTACTGTTACTCTACTGCTACTCTACTGTTACTCTACTGTTTCTCTACTGCTACTCTACTGTTACTCTACTGTTAATCTACTGTTACTCTACTGTTACTCTACTGCTACTCTACTGTTACTCTACTGTTACTCTACTGCTACTCTACTGTTACTCTACTGTTACTCTACTGCTACTCTACTGTTACTCTACTGCTACTCTACTGCTACTCTACTGTTACTCTACTGCTACTCTACTGTTACTCTACTGTTACTCTACTGCTACTCTACTGTTACTCTACTGTTACTCTACTGCTACTCTACTGTTACTCTACTGTTACTCTACTGTTAATCTACTGTTACTCTACTGCTACTCTACTGCTACTCTACTGTTAATCTACTGCTACTCTACTGTTACTCTACTGTTACTCTACTGTTACTCTACTGTTACTCTACTGTTAATCTACTGCTACTCTACTGTTACTCTACTGTTACTCTACTGTTAATCTACTGTTACTCTACTGTTACTCTACTGCTACTCTACTGTTACTCTACTGTTACTCTACTGTTACTCTACTGTTAATCTACTGTTAATCTACTGTTACTCTACTGTTAATCTACTGTTAATCTACTGTTACTCTACTGTTACTCTACTGTTACTCTACTGTTAATCTACTGTTACTCTACTGTTAATCTACTGTTACTCTACTGTTAATCTACTGTTACTCTACTGTTACTCTACTGTTACTCTACTGTTAATCTACTGTTACTCTACTGTTACTCTACTGTTACTCTACTGTTACTCTACTGTTACTCTACTGCTACTCTACTGTTAATCTACTGTTACTCTACTGTTACTCTACTGTTACTCTACTGTTAATCTACTGTTACTCTACTGTTACTCTACTGTTACTCTACTGTTAATCTACTGTTACTCTACTGCCTCTTATAATCAACAGACTCAAAACAGCAACATGTTCGTCCCGGGGTTAGGGTGTTGAACTGATCCGGGTCAGTGTGATGGACTGATCCTGGGTCAGTGTGATGAACTGATCCCGGGTCAGTGTGTTGAACTGATCCGGGTCAGTGTGTTGAACTGATCCGCGTCAGTGTGTTGAACTGATCCGGGTCGGTGTGATGAACTGATCCGGGTCAGTGTGTTGAACTGATCCGGGTCAGTGTGATGAACTGATCCGGGTCAGTGTGTTGAACTGATCCGCGTCAGTGTGTTGAACTGATCCGGGTCAGTGTGTTGAACTGATCCGCGTCAGTGTGATGAACTGATCCGGGTCAGTGTGTTGAACTGATCCGGGTCAGTGTGATGAACTGACCCGGGTCAGTGTGATGAACTGATCCGGGTCAGTGTGATGAACTGATCCGGGTCAGTGTGTTGAACTGATCCGGGTCAGTGTGATGAACTGACCCGGGTCAGTGTGTTGAACTGATCCGGGTCAGTGTGATGAACTGATCCGCGTCAGTGTGTTGAACTGATCCGGGTCAGTGTGATGAACTGATCCCGGGTCAGTGTGATGAACTGATCCCGGGTCAGTGTGATGAACTGATCCGCGTCAGTGTGATGGACTGATCCGGGTCAGTGTGTTGAACTGATCCGGGTCAGTGTGTTGAACTGATCCGGGTCAGTGTGATGGACTGATCCGGGTCAGTGTGATGGACTGATCCGGGTCAGTGTGATGAACTGATCCGGGTCAGTGTGATGAACTGATCCGCGTCAGTGTGTTGAACTGATCCGGGTCAGTGTGTTGAACTGATCCGGGTCAGTGTGATGAACTGATCCGCGTCAGTGTGTTGAACTGATCCGGGTCAGTGTGATGAACTGATCCGGGTCAGTGTGATGAACTGATCCGCGTCAGTGTGTTGAACTGATCCGGGTCAGTGTGATGAACTGATCCGGGTCAGTGTGTTGAACTGATCCGGGTCAGTGTGATGAACTGATCCGGGTCAGTGTGTTGAACTGATCCGGGTCAGTGTGATGAACTGATCCGGGTCAGTGTGATGAACTGATCCGGGTCAGTGTGTTGAACTGATCCGCGTCAGTGTGTTGAACTGATCCGGGTCAGTGTGTTGAACTGATCCCGGGTCAGTGTGTTGAACTGATCCGGGTCAGTGTGATGAACTGATCCGGGTCGGTGTGATGAACTGGTCCCGGGTCAGTGTGATGAACTGATCCGGGTCAGTGTGTTGAACTGATCCGCGTCAGTGTGTTGAACTGATCCGGGTCAGTGTGATGGACTGATCCGGGTCAGTGTGTTGAACTGATCCGGGTCAGTGATCCGGGTCAGTGTGATGGACTGGTCCCGGGTCAATGTGTTGAACTGATCCGGGTCAGTGATCCGGGTCAGTGTGTTGAACTGATCCGGGTCAGTGATCCGGGTCAGTGTGATGGACTGGTCCCGGGTCAGTGTGATGGACTGGTCCCGGGTCAGTGTGTTGAACTGATCCGGGTCAGTGTGTTGAACTGATCCGGGTCAGTGTGATGGACTGGTCCCGGGTCAGTGTGATGGACTGGTCCCGGGTCAATGTGTTGAACTGATCCGGGTCAGTGTGATGGACTGGTCCCGGGTCAGTGTGATGGACTGGTCCCGGGTCAATGTGTTGAACTGATCCGGGTCAGTGTGATGGACTGGTCCCGGGTCAGTGTGTTGAACTGATCCGCGTCAGTGTGTTGAACTGATCCGGGTCAGTGTGTTGAACTGATCCGGGTCAGTGATCCGGGTCAGTGTGATGGACTGGTCCCGGGTCAATGTGTTGAACTGATCCCGGGTCAGTGTGATGGACTGGTCCCGGGTCAGTGTGATGGACTGATCCCGGGTCAGTGTGTTGAACTGATCCGGGTCAGTGTGA
The DNA here is from genome assembly GCF_043250625.1 of Sebastes fasciatus. Classification (NCBI taxonomy): domain Eukaryota; kingdom Metazoa; phylum Chordata; class Actinopteri; order Perciformes; family Sebastidae; genus Sebastes; species Sebastes fasciatus. Next base: position 20,009 of record NW_027428208.1, on the reverse strand, counting down.
TGAACTGATCCCGGGTCAGTGTGATGAACTGATCCCGGGTCAGTGTGATGAACTGATCCCGGGTCAGTGTGATGGACTGATCCCGGGTCAGTGTGTTGAACTGATCCGCGTCAGTGTGTTGAACTGATCCGGGTCAGTGATCCGGGTCAGTGTGTTGAACTGATCCGGGTCAGTGTGATGGACTGGTCCGGGTCACTGATCCGGGTCAGTGTGATGAACTGATCCCGGGTCAGTGTGTTGAACTGATCCCGGGTCAGTGTGATGAACTGATCCCGGGTCAGTGTGATGAACTGATCCCGGGTCAGTGTGATGGACTGATCCGGATCACTGATCCGGGTCAGTGTGTGAACAGTGTGGAGCTCCAGCCCTCCTCACGGCTCTCTGGTGTGTCTCAGGCCGCTCTAGCAGCCCCATCAGGCGGACTGATCTCTCTCTCTCTCCGCTGTCTCTCCGGATCTTCTGAATCAAAGATCGTCTCTGAATGCGGAAGCGCGCGGTGTAAACCGGGAATGATGCGTGTTTTTACCGGGACCAGAGATGTCGGGAGTGAATCACACCTGGTCTCTGCCGGAGTAACCGATCACACACTCACGGTCCAGTCGGTGTGAACGGACCCGCTGCTGAGAGGTAATGAGGCTTTATCTGCAGGGTCAGTTTGGAGCGGTTCTGGTTCTGTTCAGCAGCTTTATGGACTCTCTGCTCGGTGGGAACCAGAACCTCAGAACCAGAACCTCAGGAGGACATCAGCACCAGAACCAGAACCAGAACCAGAACCAGAACCAGAACCAGAACCAGACCCAGAACCAGAACCAGACCCGACAGTGAGCCGCTGCTAGCTGTTAGCTAGTTGTTATGCTAGCAGCTAACAGCTAACAGCTAGCAGCTAACTGTTAGCTGCTAGCTGTTAGCTGCTAGCTGCTAGCTGTTATGCTAGTGTTGGAGCTAGTTGTAGTTCTACCGGACAGATCCTCTGATGATGATGATGATGAGGTTCAGCAGCTCGCGACTCTGCAGCAGTTAAAGTTATCTGAATGTTCCTGAAGGTTTTATTACTCTATTCACTGTAAGTTAGCCTTCAACTCGGTCTAACTCGGTCCAACTCGGTTTAACTCGGTCTAACTCAGTTTAACTCGGTCTAACTCAGTTTAACTCGGTCTAACTCGGTTTAACTCGGTCTAACTCAGTTTAACTCGGTCTAACTCAGTTTAACTCGGTCTAACTCAGTTTAACTCGGTCTAACTCAGTTTAACTCGGTCTAACTCGGTTTAACTCGGTCTAACTCAGTTTAACTCGGTCTAACTCAGTTTAACTCGGTCTAACTCACTTTAACTCGGTCCAACTCGGTCTAACTCAGTTTAACTCGATCTAACTCGGTTTAACTCGGTCTAACTCAGTTTAACTCGGTCTAACTCAGTTTAACTCGGTCTAACTCAGTTTAACTCGATCTAACTCGGTCTAACTCACTTTAACTCGGTCTAACTCGGTTTAACTCGGTCTAACTCGGTTTAACTCGGTCTAACTCAGTTTAACTCGGTCTAACTCGGTTTAACTCGGTCTAACTCGGTTTAACTCGGTTTAACTCGGTCTAACTCGGTTTAACTCGGTCTAACTCAGTTTAACTCGGTCTAACTCAGTTTAACTCGATCTAACTCGGTCTAACTCACTTTAACTCGGTCCAACTCGGTCTAACTCAGTTTAACTCGATCTAACTCGGTGCAACTCGGTCCAACTCGGTCCAACTCAGTTTAACTCGGTCCAACTCGGTCTAACTCAGTTTAACTCGATCTAACTCGGTGCAACTCGGTCCAACTCGGTCTAACTCACTTTAACTCGGTCCAACTCGGTCTAACTCAGTTTAACTCGATCTAACTCGGTGCAACTCGGTCCAACTCGGTCCAACTCAGTTTAACTCGGTCCAACTCGGTCTAACTCGGTCTAATTCGGTGCAACTCGGTCCAACACGGTCCAACTCAGTTTAACTCGATTTAACTCGATCTAACTCGGTCCAACTCGGTCCAACTCAGTTTAACTCGGTCCAACTCGGTCTAACTCGGCCTAACTCAGTTTAACTCGCTCTAACTCGGTCCAACTCGGCCTAACTCAGTTTAACTCAGTCCAACTCGGTGCAACTCGGTTTAACTCGGTCCAACTCGGTCTAACCCGGTCTCACTCGGTCTAACTCGGTCTCTAATGTTTGCAGCTAACGTCCAGACATGCCGCAGCTAACCGGGACGGACGGAGACGACCTCGGAGCAAACGATGAACTGATTGCTTTTAAAGACGAAGGGGAGCAGGAGGAGAAGAGGAACGTGTCCTCTGAGCGGGACCTGGACGATGTCAAGTCTTCTCTGGTCAACGAGTCCGAGTCCAGCTCAGATTCAGAGGTGGGTTAGGGTTACATGGAGCTGGGTTAGGGTTAAGGGTTAGGGTTACATGGAGCTGGGTTACGGGTTAAGGGTTACATGGAGCTGGGTTAGGGTTAAGGGTTACATGGAGCTGGGTTAGGGTGAAGGGTTAAGGGTTACATGGAGCTGGGTTAGGGTGAAGGGTTACATGGAGCTGGGTTAGGGTTAAGGGTTACATGGAGCTGGGTTAGGGTTAAGGGTTAGGGTTACATGGAGCTGGGTTACGGGTTAGGGTTACATGGAGCTGGGTTAGGGTTAAGGGTTACATGGAGCTGGGTTAGGGTTAAGGGTTACATGGAGCTGGGTTAGGGTTAAGGGTTACATGGAGCTGGGTTAGGGTGAAGGGTTAGGGTTACATGGAGCTGGGTTAGGGTTAAGGGTTAGGGTTACATGGAGCTGGGTTAGGGTGAAGGGTTACATGGAGCTGGGTTAGGGTTAAGGGTTACATGGAGCTGGGTTAGGGTGAAGGGTTACATGGAGCTGGGTTAGGGTTAAGGGTTAGGGTTACATGGAGCTGGGTTAGGGTTAAGGGTTACATGGAGCTGGGTTAGGGTTAAGGGTTACATGGAGCTGGGTTAGGGTGAAGGGTTACATGGAGCTGGGTTAGGGTTAAGGGTTACATGGAGCTGGGTTAGGGTGAAGGGTTACATGGAGCTGGGTTAGGGTGAAGGGTTACATGGAGCTGGGTTAGGGTGAAGGGTTACATGGAGCTGGGTTAGGGTGAAGGGTTACATGGAGCTGGGTTAGGGTTAAGGGTTAGGGTTACATGGAGCTGGGTTAGGGTTAAGGGTTACATGGAGCTGGGTTAGGGTTAAGGGTTACATGGAGCTGGGTTAGGGTGAAGGGTTACATGGAGCTGGGTTAGGGTGAAGGGTTACATGGAGCTGGGTTAGGGTGAAGGGTTACATGGAGCTGGGTTAGGGTGAAGGGTTAGGGTTACATGGAGCTGGGTTAGGGTTAAGGGTTACATGGAGCTGGGTTAGGGTGAAGGGTTAAGGGTTACATGGAGCTGGGTTAGGGTTACATGGAGCTGGGTTAGGGTGAAGGGTTACATGGAGCTGGGTTAGGGTGAAGGGTTACATGGAGCTGGGTTAGGGTGAAGGGTTAGGGTTACATGGAGCTGGGTTAGGGTTAAGGGTTACATGGAGCTGGGTTAGGGTGAAGGGTTAAGGGTTACATGGAGCTGGGTTAGGGTTACATGGAGCTGGGTTAGGGTGAAGGGTTACATGGAGCTGGGTTAGGGTGAAGGGTTAGGGTTACATGGAGCTGGGTTAAGGGTGAAGGGTTAGGGTAAGGGTTAAGGGTTACATGGAGCTGGGTTAAGGGTTAATAGTTAGGGTTAGTGTTACATGGAGCTGGGTTAGGGTGAAGGGTTAGGGTTACATGGAGCTGGGTTAAGGGTTAAGGGTTAATAGTTAGGGTTAGTGTTACATGGAGCTGGGTTAGGGTGAAGGGTTAGGGTTACATGGAGCTGGGTTAAGGGTGAAGGGTTAGGGTAAGGGTTAAGGGTTACATGGAGCTGGGTTAAGGGTTAATGGTTAGGGTTAGTGTTACATGGAGCTGGGTTAGGGTGAAGGGTTAGGGTTACATGGAGCTGGGTTAGGGTGAAGGGTTAGGGTTACATGGAGCTGGGTTAAGGGTTAAGGGTTAATAGTTAGGGTTAGTGTTACATGGAGCTGGGTTAGGGTGAAGGGTTAGGGTTACATGGAGCTGGGTTAAGGGTGAAGGGTTAGGGTAAGGGTTAAGGGTTACATGGAGCTGGGTTAAGGGTTAATGGTTAGGGTTAGTGTTACATGGAGCTGGGTTAGGGTGAAGGGTTAGGGTTACATGGAGCTGGGTGAAGGGTTAAGGGTTACATGGAGCTGGGTTAAGGGTTAAGGGTTAATAGTTAGGGTTAGTGTTACATGGAGCTGGTTGGTGTCGATGCTCGTCTGGTTTACGTCTCTGTGGTTGTTTGTGTGCAGACAGACAGACGGTCCAGAACCAGGACCGACCCGGATCTGGAGAGCCGGGCCCGACACAGTCGTCTGTTTCAGGAAGGTAACGAACATCTGTGTGTGAATGTTGCTCTCTGATGGTGTTGACCTGATCTGTGTGTGAATGTTGCTGTCTGATGGTGTTGACCTGATCTGTGTGTGAATGTTGACCTTGTCTTTCAGCCCTGAGGAGGCAGCAGGATGGAGGTGTGTTTCAGTCCTCTCCTTATGTTGGATATCCCTTCTTCATGATCCCAGACCTGGGGAACCTCTGTAGTCCGTACTTCACCGGCGGAGGTCTGCCTCCAGGTACCAGGACGGTAAGTAGACTCTCAGTCTGCTGGTGGTTTGTGATGGTTCAGGATCAGACAGACCTGGACTCAGTCTGCTGGTGAAGTCAGCAGGAATGAGCGCTCATCATGGCTGCTGTGCTGCAGATTAGTTGCTGTAGTTGCTGTGCAGCAGATTGGCTACTGTGAAGCAGATTAGCTGCTGTGAAGCAGATTAGCTGCTGTGAAGCAGATTAGCTGCTGCAGCTGCTGTGAAGCAGATTAGCTACTGCAGCTGCTGTGAAGCAGATTAGCTACTGTGAAGCAGATTATCTGCTGCAGCTGCTGTGAAGCAGATTAGCTGCTGTGAAGCAGATTAGCTGCTGTGAAGCAGATTAGCTGCTGTGAAGCAGATTAGCTGCTGCAGCTGCTGTGAAGCAGATTAGCTGCTGCAGCTGCTGTGAAGCAGATTAGCTACTGTGAAGCAGATTAGCTGCTGTGCAGCAGATAAATTGCTGTGCAGCAGATTAACTATTGTGCTGCAGATTAGCTGCTGTGCTGCAGATTAGCTGCTGTAGCTGCTTTGCATCAGATTAGCTGCTGTAGCCGCTGTGAAGCAGATTAGCTGCTGCAGCTGCTGTGGAGCAGATTAGCTACTGCAGCTGCTGTGAAGCAGATTAGCTACTGTGAAGCAGATTAGCTGCTGCAGCTGCTGTGAAGCAGATTAGCTGCTGCAGCTGCTGTGAAGCAGATTAGCTGCTGCAGCTGCTGTGAAGCAGATTAGCTACTGCAGCTGCTGTGAAGCAGATTAGCTACTGTGAAGCAGATTAGCTGCTGCAACTGCTGTGAAGCAGATTAGCTGCTGCAGCTGCTGTGCAGCACATTAGCTACTGTGAAGCAGATTAGCTGCTGCAGCTGCTGTGCAGCAGATTAGCTGCTGCAGCTGCTGTGAAGCAGATTAGCTGCTGCAGCTACTGTGAAGCAGATTAGCTGCTGCAGCTGCTGTGAAGCAGATTAGCTACTGCAGCTGCTGTGTAGCAGATTAGCTACTGTGAAGCAGATTAGCTGCTGTGCAGCAGATAAATTGCTGTGCAGCAGATTAACTATTGTGCTGCAGATTAGTTGCTGTGCTGCAGATTAGCTGCTGTAGCTGCTTTGCATCAGATTAGCTGCTGTAGCCGCTGTGCATCAGATTAGCTGCTGTAGCCGCTGTGCAGCAGATTAGCCGCTGTGCAGCAGGATAACAGGGTGTTGCCCAGTTTCTCCTCAAAGCTTTGTGGAAGCTCGGTGTGGATTAGAGGGAGCTGGGTGATGGTTTAATACAGTAGCACTCGTGGCCACTAATCTAAACGTTTCCTCGTTGGCAGTGAGGACAGTTGAGGAGGAATGACTTCAGGGTGTTCTGAGGCTGTTGGAGCAGGTTGCTGTGTGTGTTGTAGAGTGGTGTTGGTCAGTATGTGCAGTTAAAACCTCACAACACCAGCAGAGAGCTGTTAGCGTCCACTGAAGACACCGAGGACATCATAGAGACAAGCTCAACGCAGGCTGAGCTGCTTCCTGCAGGGTTAGGATGGAAACGTTCACACAATATCAATACAATCAATGACTCCTCTGCAGATGTTCATCTTGAAGAAATACAATAGTTAGTCTGCCATAGTTTGTGTTGGTATCTCTTCACACCTTCCTGACATTTCACCGGGTTAATCCTAACCCTAATCCGGGGTATACGTTATGTGAGGGTTAGACTAAACCCAAAAGACCCCCAACTCCTGGAACGTTATCCCCACTACCCGGTCTAGTCTAGAAGCTGACCCCCAAGACTCGCTGCCCAACGACATATCCTAACCCTAACCATTCAAGGTCAACTTCTAACCCTAACCAAGGTCAACTTCTAACCCTAACCATTCAAGGTCAACTTCTAACCCTAACCATTCAAGGTCAACGCCTCTCTCTCTCTCTCTGTCAACAGTACCTGCCCTTTCAGTGGCCTCTGCTCGACGTCCCAGGAAGAACACCTGTCAGAGACTGTGCTACCCCGACACACCTGGTGAGACACACACACACACACCTGTACCACCTGACCAACTGAATCTGCAGGTGTAATCTGTAGACATGGATAGATCTTCTGATATGAATAAAGTAAAGTTCCCTGCTGGTGGATTCAGAACCTGAGAAAGGAGCTTCAGTCTATTTCAATAAGGAACATGTTGTCAGTTCCAACGAGTGAGATGTTTATATCTCGGCTCAGTGACCTTCATCACCTTTGATACCTGATCTTCAGCCGTGCGTATCTGCAGCTTATCTTTAGATCTTCAGTCACGGTGCTGCCTCAGAGGAACACCTCAGAGGAACACCTCAGAGGAACACCTCAGAGGAACACCTCAGCAACGACACGTTCAAGGTTAAAGTTCTTCCCCTCCGCCTGCTCTCCTGGAGAAAGGTTCTGGTTCAGGTGATCAACCGTCTGCTGGACGGCAGAACAAACTATCTGAAGGTCAACTCGAGGTTTAAAGATGGAGAAGATAATCAGCAGATTCAGTGATATGAAAGTTGGTTGATAAGAACATTTTTAATTTATATATACTGGTTGAATAAACGGGTTCACAAACACCAGTTAAAGATCCAGTCTGACTGAAACACCAGGACGGTTAAAGATCTTCACCTGGAAGCTTCACACCGATCAGGAACCTGCTGGCATGCACACGTCAGATAATAGTGACCTCCTCTCCTCCTCTCCTCCTCTCCTCCTCTCGTCCTCGTCCTCCTCCTCTCCTCCTCGTCCTCTCCTCCTCTCCTCCTCTCCTCCTCTCCTCCTCTCCTCCTCTCGTCCTCTCGTCCTCTCGTCCTGTCCTCTCGTCCTCTCCTCCTCTCGTCCTCTCCTCCTCTCCTCCTCTCCTCCTCTCCTCCTCTCGTCCTCTCGTCCTGTCGTCCTCTCCTCCTCTCGTCCTCTCGTCCTCTCCTCCTCTCGTCCTGTCGTCCTCTCGTCCTCTCGTCCTCTCGTCCTCTCCTCCTCTCGTCCTGTCGTCCTCTCGTCCTCTCCTCCTCTCGTCCTCTCCTCTCGTCCTCTCGTCCTCTCCTCCTCTCGTACTCTCCTCCTCTCGTCCTCTCCTCCTCTCGTACTCTCCTCCTCTCCTCCTCTCGTCCTCGTCCTCCTCCTCTCCTCCTCGTCCTCTCGTCCTCTCCTCCTCTCGTACTCTCCTCCTCTCGTCCTCTCCTCCTCTCGTACTCTCCTCCTCTCCTCCTCTCGTCCTCTCGTCCTCTCCTCCTCTCGTCCTGTCGTCCTCTCGTCCTCTCGTCCTCTCGTCCTCTCCTCCTCTCGTCCTCTCGTCCTCTCGTCCTCTCGTCCTGTCGTCCTCTCGTCCTCTCGTCCTCTCGTCCTCTCCTCCTCTCGTCCTCTCGTCCTGTCGTCCTCTCGTCCTCTCCTCCTCTCGTCCTCTCCTCCTCTCGTCCTCTCCTCCTCTCGTCCTCTCCTCCTCTCGTCCTCTCGTCCTGTCGTCCTCTCGTCCTCTCCTCCTCTCGTCCTCTCCTCCTCTCCTCCTCTCGTCCTCTCCTCCTCTCCTCCTCTCGTCCTCTCGTCCTCTCGTCCTCTCGTCCTCTCGTCCTCTCCTCCTCTCGTCCTCTCGTCCTGTCGTCCTCTCGTCCTCTCCTCCTCTCGTCCTCTCCTCCTCTCGTCCTCTCGTCCTCTCCTCCTCTCGTCCTCTCGTCCTGTCGTCCTCTCGTCCTCTCCTCCTCTCGTCCTCTCCTCCTCTCGTCCTCTCGTCCTCTCGTCCTCTCGTCCTCTCCTCCTCTCGTCCTCTCGTCCTCTCGTCCTGTCGTCCTCTCGTCCTCTCCTCCTCTCCTCCTCTCCTCCTCTCGTCCTGTCGTCCTGTCGTCCTCTCGTCCTCTCCTCCTCTCGTCCTCTCCTCCTCTCGTACTCTCCTCCTCTCCTCCTCTCCTCCTCTCGTCCTCTCGTCCTCTCCTCCTCTCCTCCTCTCGTCCTGTCGTCCTGTCGTCCTCTCGTCCTCTCCTCCTCTCGTCCTCTCCTCCTCTCGTCCTCTCGTCCTCTCGTACTCTCCTCCTCTCCTCCTCTCCTCCTCTCGTCCTCTCCTCCTCTCGTCCTGTCGTCCTCTCGTCCTCTCGTCCTGTCGTCCTCTCGTCCTCTCCTCTCGTCCTCTCCTCCTCTCCTCCTCTCGTCCTCTCGTCCTCTCCTCCTCTCGTACTCTCCTCCTCTCCTCCTCTCGTCCTCTCGTCCTCTCGTCCTCTCGTCCTCTCCTCCTCTCGTCCTCTCGTCCTCTCCTCCTCTCGTCCTCTCGTCCTCTCGTCCTCTCGTCCTCTCCTCCTCTCGTCCTCTCGTCCTCTCCTCCTCTCGTCCTCTCGTCCTGTCGTCCTCTCGTCCTCTCCTCCTCTCGTCCTCTCGTCCTCTCCTCCTCTCGTCCTCTCGTCCTCTCGTCCTCTCGTCCTGTCGTCCTCTCGTCCTCTCGTCCTGTCGTCCTCTCGTCCTCTCCTCTCGTCCTCTCCTCCTCTCCTCCTCTCGTCCTGTCGTCCTCTCGTCCTCTCCTCTCGTCCTCTCCTCCTCTCCTCCTCTCGTCCTCTCGTCCTCTCGTCCTCTCGTCCTCTCGTCCTCTCCTCCTCTCGTACTCTCCTCCTCTCCTCCTCTCGTCCTGTCGTCCTCTCGTCCTCTCGTCCTGTCGTCCTCTCGTCCTCTCGTCCTGTCGTCCTCTCGTACTCTCCTCCTCTCGTCCTCTCCTCCTCTCGTACTCTCCTCCTCTCCTCCTCTCGTCCTCTCGTCCTCTCCTCCTCTCGTCCTCTCGTCCTCTCGTCCTCTCGTCCTCTCCTCCTCTCGTCCTCTCGTCCTCTCGTCCTGTCGTCCTCTCGTCCTCTCGTCCTCTCCTCCTCTCGTCCTCTCGTCCTGTCGTCCTCTCGTCCTCTCCTCCTCTCGTCCTCTCGTCCTGTCGTCCTCTCGTCCTCTCCTCCTGTCGTCCTCTCGTCCTCTCCTCCTCTCGTCCTCTCGTCCTGTCGTCCTCTCGTCCTCTCCTCCTCTCGTCCTCTCCTCCTCTCGTCCTCTCGTCCTCTCGTCCTCTCCTCCTCTCGTCCTCTCGTCCTGTCGTCCTCTCGTCCTCTCCTCCTCTCGTCCTCTCCTCCTCTCGTCCTCTCGTCCTCTCGTACTCTCCTCCTCTCCTCCTCTCCTCCTCTCGTCCTGTCGTCCTGTCGTCCTCTCGTCCTCTCCTCCTCTCGTCCTCTCCTCCTCTCGTACTCTCCTCCTCTCCTCCTCTCGTCCTCTCGTCCTCTCCTCCTCTCCTCCTCTCGTCCTGTCGTCCTGTCGTCCTCTCCTCCTCTCCTCCTCTCGTCCTCTCCTCCTCTCGTCCTCTCGTCCTCTCGTACTCTCCTCCTCTCCTCCTCTCGTCCTCTCGTCCTCTCGTCCTCTCGTCCTGTCGTCCTCTCGTCCTCTCGTCCTCTCGTCCTCTCGTCCTGTCGTCCTCTCGTCCTCTCGTCCTGTCGTCCTCTCGTCCTCTCCTCTCGTCCTCTCCTCCTCTCCTCCTCTCGTCCTCTCGTCCTCTCCTCCTCTCGTACTCTCCTCCTCTCCTCCTCTCGTCCTCTCGTCCTCTCGTCCTCTCGTCCTCTCGTCCTCTCCTCCTCTCGTCCTCTCGTCCTCTCCTCCTCTCGTCCTCTCGTCCTGTCGTCCTCTCGTCCTCTCGTCCTGTCGTCCTGTCGTCCTCTCGTCCTCTCCTCCTCTCGTCCTCTCGTCCTCTCCTCCTCTCGTCCTCTCGTCCTCTCGTCCTGTCGTCCTCTCCTCCTCTCGTCCTCTCGTCCTCTCGTCCTGTCGTCCTCTCGTCCTCTCGTCCTGTCGTCCTCTCGTCCTCTCCTCTCGTCCTCTCCTCCTCTCGTCCTCTCCTCTCGTCCTCTCCTCTCGTCCTCTCCTCCTCTCCTCCTCTCGTCCTGTCGTCCTCTCGTCCTCTCCTCTCGTCCTCTCCTCCTCTCCTCCTCTCGTCCTCTCCTCCTCTCGTACTCTCCTCCTCTCCTCCTCTCGTCCTGTCGTCCTCTCGTCCTCTCGTCCTGTCGTCCTCTCGTCCTCTCGTCCTCTCGTCCTCTCGTCCTCTCGTCCTCTCGTCTTCTCGTCCTCTCGTGACCCTGAACACAAGTCAATGTTATCAGTTGGTGTTATGATTTACCATCAAACAGCAAACAGGAACTTCCTGTTAGATCTGACTTCCTGGCCGTTGACTTAACTTCCTGTTGCAAAAAAGTATTTGGGATCCCTTCCCACCCGTCTCCACTGAGAGCAGTATTTGGGATCCCTTCCCCCCGTCTGCACTGACAGCAGTATTTGGGATCCCTTCCCCCCCGTCTCCACTGACAGCAGTATTTGGGATCCCTTCCCTCCCGTCTCCACTGACAGCAGTATTTGGGATCCCTTCCCACCCGTCTCCACTGACAGCAGTATTTGGGATCCCTTCCCCCCTGTCTCCACTGACAGCAGTATTTGGGATCCCTTCCCCCCGTCTCCACTGACAGCAGTAATTGGGATCCCATCCCACCCGTCTCCACTGACAGCAGTATTTGGGATCCCTTCCCTCCCGTCTCCACTGACAGCAGTATTTGGGATCCCTTCCCCCCGTCTCCACTGACAGCAGTATTTGGGATCCCTTCCCACCCGTCTCCACTGACATCAGTATTTGGGATCCCTTCCCTCCCGTCTCCACTGACAGCAGTATTTGGGATCCCTTCCCACCCGTCTCCACTGACATCAGTATTTGGGATCCCTTCCCTCCCGTCTCCACTGACAGCAGTATTTGGGATCCCTTCCCCCCGTCTCCACTGACAGCAGTATTTGGGATCCCTTCCCACCCGTCTCCACTGACAGCAGTATTTGGGATCCCTTCCCTCCCGTCTCCACTGACAGCAGTATTTGGGATCCCTTCCCCCCCGTCTCCACTGACAGCAGTATTTGGGATCCCTTCCCTCCCGTCTCCACTGACAGCAGTATTTGGGATCCCTTCCCCCCCGTCTCCACTGACAGCAGTATTTGGGATCCCTTCCCACCCGTCTCCACTGACAGCAGTATTTGGGATCCCTTCCCTCCCGTCTCCACTGACAGCAGTATTTGGGATCCCTTCCCCCACCCGTCTCCACTGACAGCAGTATTTGGGATCCCTTCCCACCCGTCTCCACTGACAGCAGTATTTGGGATCCCTTCCCTCCCGTCTCCACTGACAGCAGTATTTGGGATCCCTTCCCCCCCGTCTCCACTGACAGCAGTAAGGGAGGTGTTGTTGGAGGACTCTAGAGTAAATGCTGTTGCTTCTGTTTCTGTGGTTTTCAGTGGAAGATGTCGGAGCGTGTGATAGATGATGTGTGATCTTTAGAAACAGGATGAAATGCAGCTGATTGACTCGTTCAGAGGGGACATCCTGCAGCTGGTGGACAGGTAACACCACCGCTGCATCTTCAGTAAGCACCTGTTGTCTCTCTGTTGTCTCTCTCCAGTCCAACGGGGTGCCGGTGGTGCAGCACCCTCACATGACTCACCTCCATCCACTGCTGTCCTACAGCCCCGAGGCCTTCTCCCCTCAGAGGGCCTCACCTGGCTTCTCTCCGGACTCAGGTGAGTCTCCCCTCTCCTCCAGATCCACCTGAACAATCAGCTGCTGTTATTGTAAGATTAACACTGATACCTGTGTGAATGTCACCTGAGCAGGTATGTCGAGGACCCCCTGCTACCCGGTGTCTCCTGGAGGCGTGGCTCAGATCCCTCACGCTCTGGGATGGCTGTGAGTAAACTATCCTCCACTACGGTTAGGGGGGTTGGGGGGTCGGGGGGTTTGGGGGGTTAGGGGTTTGGTGGTTTGGGGGGGTCAGGGGTTTGGGGGGTCGGGGGGTTAGGGGTTTGGGGGGTCAGGGGGTCGGGGGTTAGGGGTTTGGGGGGTCGGGGGGTTTGGGGGGTTGGGGGGTCGGGGGTTAGGGGCTGAGGGTTCATAGTGACTGTTGGATCATGTCTCTGTCTTTGTCCAGTCAGGGACAGACGATGTATCCCATCGCTGGAGGCTTCTCACCTGCTGCTCTGGCTGTGAACGCCTCCATGTCCAGGTAACACTGATGATGTCACATCTTTATCATTTCAGAGACAGAGAGTCATTCTATAGACACATGACTGCTGTGATGTGAACACATGACATCATTAAAACTGTATTCTGATTCTATTCTGGCCAGCGTTGGTGAATAAATGTATATATAGGTTCCATTGTTGTGAATGGGTGATGATGTGTTAAAGTGAACGTGTGATGTCTGGTTGGCAGCCTGGTGGCGGGTAACTTCTCTCCACGTCTGGCGCCGACGCCCCAGTCGTCCGTTGCCCACCACGCCGCCATCGTCCCAACGGGAGTGAAGCAGGAGCCTGGAGGCAGCAGCCAGCCGGGGTATCAACATCTGTTAAATACAACATTTCACCAGTGTGCTGGGGGGGCTGAGGACCATAGTGAGGTCATATGAAGGGCGATGATAGCTGGTGCTGGGGGGGGGGTGGGCTGAGGACCATAGTGAGGTCATATGAAGGGCGATGAAAGGCCCAATAAAGTCCAGAGTCTCGTGACCCGTTTAAACTTTGATTCATTTGTCTACGTTAAAGTATGGCGACTCCGTCTGGCTCTAAAGACCAGTGTATGTCAGTGTTTCAATGCCTACAGCATGTATAACGTGTTGTCATTAACTGGACGGTAACGTGTTGTTAACGTGTTATTAACGTGTTAACGTGTTATTAACGTGTTAACGTGTTATTAACGTGTTGTTAACGTGTTATTAACGTGTTGTTAACGTGTTAACGTGTTAACGTGTTAACGTGTTGTTAACGTGTTATTAACGTGTTGTTAACGTGTTAACGTGTTGTTAACGTGTTATTAACGTGTTAACGTGTTAACGTGTTGTTAACGTGTTAACGTGTTGGTACCGTGTTGTTAATGTGTTGTTACCGTGTTGTTAACGTGTTATTAACGTGTTAACGTGTTAACGTGTTGTTAACGTGTTAACGTGTTGGTACCGTGTTGTTAACGTGTTGTTACCGTGTTAACGTGTTGTTACCGTGTTGTTAACGTGTTGTTACCGTGTTGTTAACGTGTTGTTAACGTGTTATTAACGTGTTATTACTGCAGGAGGTCGATGGCTGGCATTCAGCAGGAGAGAGAAGAGGAGAAGAAGCCTCATATCAAGAAGCCTCTGAATGCTTTCATGTTGTACATGAGAGAGGAGCGACCCAGAGTGGTGGCTCAGTGCAAAGTGAAAGAGAGCGCCACCATCAACCAGATCCTGGGACAGAGGGTGAGTCCCTCTACTACTACTACATTACATTATACACTACACTACTACTACATTACATTATACACTACACTACTACTACATTACATTATACACTACACTACTACTACATTACATTATACACTACACTACTACATTACATTATACACTACACTACTACTACATTACATTATACACTACACTACTACATTACATTATACACTACACTACTACTACATTACATTATACACCACACTACTACATTACATTATACACTACACTATTACTACATTACATTATACACTACACTACTACATTACATTATACACTACTACATTACATTATACACTACACTACTACATTACATTATACACTACTACTACTACATTACATTATACACTACACTACTACATTACATTATACACTACTACATTACATTATACACTACACTACTACATTACATTATACACTACACTACTACATTACATTATACACCACACTACTACATTACATTATACACTACACTACTACTACATTACATTATACACTACACTACACTACTACATTACATTATACACTACTACATTACATTATACACTACACTACTACATTACATTATACACTACTACTACTACATTACATTATACACTACACTACTACATTACATTATACACTACACTACTACATTACATTATACACTACACTACTACTACATTACATTATACACCACACTACTACATTACATTATACACTACACTACTACTACTACATTACATTATACACTACCACTACTACATTACATTATACACTACACTACTACTACATTACATTATACACCACACTACTACATTACATTATACACACACTACTACTACATTACATTATACACCACACTACTACATTACATTATACACTACACTACTACTACTACATTACATTATACACTACACTACTACTACATTACATTATACACCACACTACTACATTACATTATACACTACTACTACTACATTACACACTACACTACTACATTACATTATACACTACACTACTACTACATTACATTATACACTACACTACTACTACATTACATTATACACTACACTACTACATTACATTATACACTACACTACTACTACTACATTACATTATACACTACTACTACTACATTACATTATACACTACACTACTACTACTACATTACATTATACACTACACTACTACATTACATTATACACTACTACTACTACATTACATTATACACTACACTACTACTACTACATTACATTATACACTACACTACTACATTACATTATACACTACACTACTACATTACATTATACACTACACTACTACTACTACATTACATTATACACTACACTACTACATTACATTATACACTACACTACTACTACTACATTACATTATACACTACACTACTACTACATTACATTATACACTACACTACTACTACTACATTACATTATACACTACTACTACTACATTACATTATACACTACACTACTACTACTACATTACATTATACACTACACTACTACATTACATTATACACTACACTACTACATTACATTATACACTACACTACTACTACTACATTACATTATACACTACTACTACTACATTACATTATACACTACACTACTACATTACATTATACACTACACTACTACTACATTACATTGTACACTACACTACTACTACTACATTACATTATACACTACACTACTACATTACATTATACACTACACTACTACTACTACATTACATTATACACTACACTACTACTACATTACATTATACACTACACTACTACATTACATTATACACTACACTACTACATTACATTATACACTACACTACTACTACATTACATTATACACTACACTACTACTACTACATTACATTATACACTACACTACTACTACTACATTACATTATACACTACTACTACTACATTACATTATACACTACTACTACTACATTACATTATACACTACACTACTACTACATTACATTATACACTACACTACTACTACTACATTACATTATACACTACACTACTACTACATTACATTATACACTACACTACTACATTACATTATACACTACACTACTACATTACATTATACACTACACTACTACTACATTACATTATACACCACACTACTACATTACATTATACACTACACTACTACTACTACATTACATTATACACTACCACTACTACATTACATTATACACTACACTACTACTACATTACATTATACACTACACTACTACATTACATTATACACTACACTACTACTACATTACATTATACACTACACTACTACTACTACATTACATTATACACTACACTACTACTACTACATTACATTATACACTACTACTACTACATTACATTATACACTACTACTACTACATTACATTATACACTACACTACTACTACATTACATTATACACCACACTACTACATTACATTATACACTACACTACTACTACATTACATTATACACCACACTACTACATTACATTATACACTACACTACTACTACTACATTACATTATACACTACACTACTACTACATTACATTATACACCACACTACTACATTACATTATACACTACTACTACTACATTACACACTACACTACTACATTACATTATACACTACACTACTACTACATTACATTATACACTACACTACTACATTACATTATACACTACACTACTACTACTACATTACATTATACACTACTACTACTACATTACATTATACACTACACTACTACTACTACATTACATTATACACTACACTACACATTACATTATACACTACTACTACTACATTACATTATACACTACACTACTACTACTACATTACATTATACACTACACTACTACATTACATTATACACTACACTACTACATTACATTATACACTACACTACTACTACTACATTACATTATACACTACACTACTACATTACATTATACACTACACTACTACTACTACATTACATTATACACTACACTACTACTACATTACATTATACACTACACTACTACTACTACATTACATTATACACTACTACTACTACATTACATTATACACTACACTACTACTACTACATTACATTATACACTACACTACTACATTACATTATACACTACACTACTACATTACATTATACACTACACTACTACTACTACATTACATTATACACTACTACTACTACATTACATTATACACTACACTACTACATTACATTATACACTACACTACTACTACATTACATTGTACACTACACTACTACTACTACATTACATTATACACTACACTACTACATTACATTATACACTACACTACTACTACTACATTACATTATACACTACACTACTACTACATTACATTATACACTACACTACTACATTACATTATACACTACACTACTACATTACATTATACACTACACTACTACTACATTACATTATACACTACACTACTACTACTACATTACATTATACACTACACTACTACTACTACATTACATTATACCACTACTACTACTACATTACATTATACACTACTACTACTACATTACATTATACACTACACTACTACTACATTACATTATACACTACACTACTACTACTACATTACATTATACACTACACTACTACTACATTACATTATACACTACACTACTACATTACATTATACACTACACTACTACATTACATTATACACTACACTACTACTACATTACATTATACACCACACTACTACATTACATTATACACTACACTACTACTACTACATTACATTATACACTACCACTACTACATTACATTATACACTACACTACTACTACATTACATTATACACCACACTACTACATTACATTATACACTACACTACTACTACATTACATTATACCACTACTACACTACTATCTCATTACATTATACACTACACTACTACTACTACATTACATTATACACTACACTACTACTACATTACATTATACACCACACTACTACATTACATTATACACTACTACTACTACATTACACACTACACTACTACATTACATTATACACTACACTACTACTACATTACATTATACACTACACTACTACTACTACATTACATTATACACTACTACTACTACATTACATTATACACTACACTACTACTACTACATTACATTATACACTACACTACTACATTACATTATACACTACACTACTACATTACATTATACACTACTACTACTACTACATTACATTATACACTACTACTACTACATTACATTATACACTACACTACTACATTACATTATACACTACACTACTGCTACATTACATTATACACTACACTACTACTACTACATTACATTATACACTACACTACTACATTATACTTCTGGTCATTATACACTACACTACTACTACTACATTACATTATACACTACACTACTACTACATTATATACTACACTACATACTACTACATTACATTATACACTACACTACTACTACATTACATTATACACTACACTACTACATTACATTATACACTACACTACTACATTACATTATACACTACACTACTACTACATTACATTATACACTACACTACTACTACTACATTACATTATACACTACACTACTACTACTACATTACATTATACACTACTACTACTACATTACATTATACACTACTACTACTACATTACATTATACACTACACTACTACTACATTACATTATACACTACACTACTACTACTACATTACATTATACACTACTACTACTACATTACATTATACATCTTGTGTCGTACTACTACTACATTACATTATAACACTACATACTACTACTACATTACCATTATACACTATCTACTACTACATACATTATACACTACACTACTACATTACATATACACTACACTACTACTACATTACATTATACACTACACTACTACTACTACATTACATTATACACTACCTACTACTACTTACATTACATTATACTACATTACATTATACACTACACTACTACTACTACATTACATTATACACTACACTACTACATTACATTATACACTACACTACTACTACATTACATTATACACTACTACTACTACATTACATTATACACTACACTACTACTACATTACATTATACACCACTACTACTACTACATTACATTATACACTACACTACTACTACTACATTACATTATACACTACACTACTACTACTACATTACATTATACACTACACTACTACTACTACATTACATTATACACTACTACTACTACATTACATTATACACTACACTACTACTACTACATTACATTATACACTACTACTACTACATTACATTATACACTACACTACTACTACTACATTACATTATACACTACACTACTACATTACATTATACACTACTACTACTACATTACATTATACACTACACTACTACTACTACATTACATTATACACTACACTACTACATTACATTATACATTACACTACTACTACGTTACATTATACACTACACTACTACTACTACATTACATTATACACTACTACTACTACATTACATTATACACTACACTACTACTACATTACATTATACACTACACTACTACATTACATTATACACTACACTACTACATTACATTATACACTACACTACTACTACATTATAGTTAGATTAGTTTAGATAAAGACGTGCGTGCGTGCGTGCGTGCGTGCGTGTGTGACACACTGGACTGTTTCCTGTCCACAGTGGCATTCTCTGTCCAAAGAGCAGCAGGCCAAATATTACGAACTGGCTCGTAAAGAGAGACTCCTCCACTCCAAACTGTACCCGGGCTGGTCGGCCAGAGACAACTACGTAAGTACTACTACTACACCACCAGCTGATATCTCATGATGACATCACTACACCACCAGCTGATATCTCATGATGACATCACTACACCACCAGCTGATTTCTCCTGTTTGTTTGTGTTTAGGGTAAAAAGAAGAAGAGGAAGAGAGCGAAGAGTGAAACTCAG